>NW_026705802.1:0-300000 GCF_029867415.1 Vicia villosa | reverse complement strand
ATGAAATTGTTGTTTGGGCCATCATGTCCTACTGCTTTTACCCTTTAGCTAGGTTACTTCTCATCAAATAATTCAAAGTTTTCTATCCCCATTTCATTTGGTACACGGCAGATCAGAAAAACATATGTTTTCCTGCTAACATAGACAGTGTTTGCCTACGTAATTATTCCATCATATCACATGCTATATATCCAATTTTCATTTTTCTCTTGTTACTACAACTATCCATTAAATTGCATTAACTAAACTATTCTAATTTCATGATACTTATATTCGAAGTTGTCATTGTTGTTCAAAACTTTGTATTTAATAAATATATCATATGTTGGATACATAAGTTACAAGGAGAACAATAGATAAGATTTCATCGAAGAAGAAAATTACTATGAAAAGATATTTTTATTTATATTTATTTTTGCTCACTCGTAGGTTAGTTTCATGCTGCTACTTTCAATTCAAGAATTTTATATTATTATTTGCTGCTAGTTTCACGCCTAACTCAATTGGAATATAAGTTATATGGTCGTTTATATTTGTTGATATATCAATTGTTGGTATATGAGTTTTATATTAAATATAAAAAATAAATATTAAATATATTTATTAGTAAAAAATCTCAAATTACCGCATTATGATTTTGAATTAAGATTGATTTTAGCTTATTGTATATAATAATATTAAATAATTTTACTTCAAATAATGTGATGATGATTTTAAATTTATAAAACAACAATGAGCACAGCACAATGATTACAATTCATAAAGTAATAGTTAAATATTTGCTTAAGAATATTAACCTTTGATATAACCTGTAATTTCTTGTATATACATTATAATTTAAAAATGTATTTATTTATTACTAAATAATACTTTTATATAGAACATAGCTTAATTACGGCCCTTGTATTTGAATATTTAATATATGCAAAGGCTACTACGAAACCTATGCATGGTAGCTGCAACTACAAATTTTCGGTGATATTCACCCCTTTCAATGTCAATATATTCGGTGTTAAGGTTGTTTTATTTATTTATAAAATATATATTAACATCCCTGCCAACTCAACCTACTTCAATGATACTATTGTTAAGAACTAAATTTTAAGCTTATGAAGCTCATCAACAACTTTCATTAGATGCTCTAAGATACATCAGCACAAAATTTGTATCTATTCTATCAATTATAAATTGATTTGATTACATTTTAAAATGCATTGTTGGGACAAAAATGATTTTTTTGGATTTTTAAAAAGTTTTATTATTATTATTTTATGTCTTTTAATGATTTGAATTTTATCTTTTAAAATAGAAGAAATTAAATATTATATTCTTAAAAAAATGATTAAGTGAAATGTCTTTCTGACTACTAAATAGATTAATGAGACATTTTTTTTTAATTATTAAACACACTACATATACGCAATACATATTAATTAAATAGTTAGATTTTAGTTAGAATTTTGATCAACGTATTAGTCTAACTAAATGTAAATTTTATGGTAGAGATATTTCTGGATCTAAGCTGACGCATATTGCAAATATGTTGAATTCACTATGGAACAAACACCATTAATTATCTTGGAGTTCCTATAGTTATAGACAAGCCTATAAGTTATAGGCTTGCCATTAATTATCCGTAGTATAACTACATATTTGAAAGTTTGCTAAACTTGTATTTTATATAATGTTTTATTTAATATTTTCAAAAGCCCAAAACAAAAATATTATGAGGCCCTTTATTTTTGGAGACCCTGGGCTGTGGGCCTGCTTGCCCTGACCCAGGGCTGGCCCTGCCTATAACTTGTCATCTTCAAATCATAGCCAATAGAGTATTGGCCATGTTAGCTACTTGGAAAGGTCATCTTCTTTCTATGATGGGTAGAATTCAATTGGTCTAGTCAGGGATATAAGAAATGCTTTCGTATAGTCTTAGGATTTACAAATGACCAATTAATATTCTTAACAAACTAGATTCTTACGTTTGAAATTTTGTGTGGACAAGTACCATATGCAGTAGAAAGTTGATTACTCCATCATGAAAAGTTATTTGTTCGCATTTGTTTGAAGGAAGTCTTGGTTTGAGATATATTAAAATAATAAACACAATTGGTTGTTTATATCTTTGTTGAAAGTTGTTGGCTATCAATAATCCATGGTCTTCTATGCTTATTAGCAGATACTACGGGCACACAAAAATAATCATGCATCATATTCCTTCTTCAATATGGCTTATTAGAAGAATATTGATTTATGGCTTGGCAATTTATTCGGGTATTAAAGTAAAGATTTATAAATAGTATTGCCAGCGGATATTCAATTTATGCAAATTGGTAAGGTCTTCATCTTGGTTGAAAGAGATATCTCTTTTGGGGGCTAAAGAAATTTGTAGATTACTAGGAAAGTGGTTTTGGATTATCACATTTTATTTTGAGAGGATCCTTGATTAGGGATATCAAGCCTTAAGGCAAGGTTTCCTGGTAGTTTCTTTGTTTCTCTTCAATAAAAAGGACTAGTAGGTGACATATGAGTTATTGTTAGTGGAATCCTGACCTGGGACATAAATAAGTGGATTTGAAAGATTGTAGATATCACTTTTTAGTGGCCTCCGCTTACCTTGTCTAGAGAGAGAGAGTGTGTGTGTGTGTGTGTGATTTTATCTTCTTATATGGCCCTTATTTTTCTTGAGAATTATATCCTTTTCCTTATTTGGCATAGTTGGGCCTCTTATAAGATCTTAGTTTTTTCCTAACAAGTTTTGCAAGATAGATTCCCCTCTAGATTTAACCTATTTAGGAGATGAGGGTTATCGGATACTAGTAGGCTTGTTTGTCCATTCTGTGGGTTTCCACCTGAGTCAGTTTCTCACCTTTTTGTTACTCGTGAGATATCCTCCTCAGTATGGTATAGTTTTTTAAGGTGGTTGGGGAGGTAGGTAGTTATCCAACAAGATCTTAGGGTGCTTTTTCAATATTTTCTTTCTTTAGGAGATAGAGTTAGGTTGAGAGGTAGCTACCTTATGATTTAGCATGCGGTCATCTAGTATATTTGAAAAGCCCGTAATGATGTAATCTTTAATTGGGTCACAATAACAACGAAGTAAGTGGATGAACAGTGCATTTGTTTAGCCATTAAATAGTTTTTGGGTAAGGCAGGGGAGAACTCTTGCACCTTCATGGATTGACTTCATAATTCTATTCTCTACTTGGACCTATAGTGGATCGAGGATTTTTTGTTTTCATAGTGTATTGGACCTTCAGTTTCTCTTTTGCTAGAATCTAATATGTTGATGGTGGATCTGGTTGGTTCAATATCTACGCGGGTTATAAAATCTCGATTCGCTTCGTGTTCATCCTGTTATAAAATCTTAGTTCAGTTTAGAGGACAACTGTTCTGGACCAGCCCAATTATCAGAATTGGCTCAACCCATTCATAAGCATGAAAATGACCCAATAAGCATTGACCCATTCGCTCGAGAAAACAGAGTCCACAATCCTCTTTTTCCCACCTACCGAGCACGTCTGAAGGACAGCCTCCTCATATCAAGGGATCATTTGGGCATGTTAACTCCCCCGTCCCCGCCAATGGCTAGTTCAGGATGCCCGGATACATTAAGACTTGTTCAACTATCTCCTATATTTTGGGCCCTGGAAACGCGCCCAATCCAAAATATAGCATGACCTATTCATACGTTAAAGAGAATAATATAAACAGCCCTCTACACCTAGAGAGCAAGGTAATTCAAACTTTACCCAAAATTTCATACTTTCTGTTGTACCTTTGTTCTCTTTCTTACTTTGGCATCGGAGTGCCTTTTTGGTATAACCCCTTTTTTCTCTCAACCATCACCGAAGATCACACCGTCATTGCTGGCCATGTGTTATAACCTACGCGAACAACAACTATTTCAAAAATCTAGCTTGGTTCAAGATAAGTCCATACAAAATTTTAGTTTGAATTAAAGACTAACCGCTCGAAGCTTTGTTTGCTGTTTGGTGTTAGGATTTACCTCTCTACTCTATTGTTCGATGTTTGGTTAAAAGTAATCCCGAAACTTCATTTTCCTTGTATAAGGGGGTTCATGGGATTTACCTTCTAAAAGCTCTCAATAATTAGTGGAAACTCTTAAGATCAGTTCTTGGAGAGAGGAGTAGGTCACTTCGTTAGATCGAACCTCTATGAATAAATGGTATTGTTCTCTCTTCCCTAATCTCTTTTACTTTTTTCTTATTTTATTTAATCTGATTTTTTTGTTTCTTAATCAAACGGTTTCTTAAAAATGATTTAAAACTCTTATTTAGAAAGTAATTTTGTATTAAACTATAGTTTTTCAAACCCCCACAACTGTTGAAGCGGCAGCAAAAAGTAAGTATTTATTTAGTTTTACATATCGTCTCCAAAGGGATTAGTGCTATTGAATTGTCGTTCGACAATTTCTCGTGTTAATGAGTTTGGGTTAAAATGTTAAAACGATAAATGCAGGAATTAAATTTATGAACATAAAAAGAATTTCATTCTTCGAAAAGTAGAGAACTCTCGGGTTTGCATTTCAACAACCCTATCAAATACTTAAACTTACTACACAATTTTACTCAACATAAATCACTCGTCAATATCATCACGTATCACTCACATAGAGGTTATGTCTAACGCAAAGTGAGAAATCAACCATTTTCCTCGCGTCGATGATTTCTCAGCACAACACGAACAACACAGAAGCATTAAGCTCCGATACACAAGTGTATACCAAGCCTTAATCTATCTCTAGAATTAAAACCCAATAGATGTTCATCCTAAATCTGCAACAACCCAAACTCAGATAAAGAAAGCAATCATCAACATCAATTTGTAAAATGAGTTTCATACAATACCACGAGCAATAAATATACATATAATCAAGGTAAAGTTACATACAAACTATAACAAATAGAGATTACAAAAATAAGAGAAGAAGAGGAACCATACATTTCTTGATTTGTCAACACCATTCGATGAGAAATTAGACCTCAGATCATCCAGATGCAAGCTCAAATGTTGTTTTCTAAGCTCTCTAGACCAAAAATTGAAGGTTGATGAGTTCGGAACAAATACCCCAAAACATAACTTAAAAAATGGGTATTTTGGCCCCTTTAACGTGTTTATGTCCAGCTGATCTCGCTTAGTGATAGCAGAGTTCGTCCATAACTTGAGAACATTAATTCCAATTTGCGTCCGATTCAAAGCGTTGGAAAACTTATTCAATGCTCTATCTAAAAATGAATAAATTGCAACCAATTTGATTATTTTTATCATACTTATTTTGAGTTTTATTCTTTGATGGATTGCTAAACATTGCATTCTTGAAGTTTAGCCTTTGGCTCTTATTACCCGATGCTCCAATTATGAATGAATACCTACAAAATGAATGAAAACTATCAAACGGTACATAATTGAATCGAAAACTCGAAGAATACGTAATATGTACAAATATAACAAAAACGTACGCATTCACGCACAAGTTGAGGAAAAAGAGACGATAAATACCGCAAAACTGTTGAAGTTGTATAGCGGTAAGCAACAACAAATTTGGAATATTTACTCCGGGAAATATTGTGTCCACAGAGATGGTGAAAATGACATTCAACGGTTTATATGGTTTCGAGCTTGGGTTTGAATGTTCAAAAGGTAAAATGATATAGACAGGAAAAAATAAACACATTCTTAGGAGAGAAATAACTTATCAGGCATGCAAATATACTCACTCGTCACAAACTTAAACTTATCGATCAGTTGCACTCAACCTACGATACTCGTCATTACCATCACGTGTCTCTTGAAGCTTAGCATTCGGCTCTTATTACTCGATGCTCCAATTATGAATGAATACCTACAAAATGAATGAAAAACTATCAAACGTTACATAAATAAATCGAAAACTCGAAGACGTAATATGTACAAATATAACGAAAACGTACGCATTCACGCACTAGTTGAGGAAAAAGAGATGATAAGTACCACAAAACTATATAAAAAAATAACTACAATTTGAAACTTATCAACATCTCACACCCTCTTCTGTATGGAGTCACATGTTCAAAAAAGATGTCTCTGGTTAATGTTGACCTATCAAAAAGTTTCTGGGAAGAGGCAGTTAACACGCAATGTTATATTACCAACAAGTCACCACATGCTTATTTGAAGGGGGAGGTTGCAGAGGAAGTGTGGACTGATAATCCTATTGATCTTGAAAATTTAAGGCTTTTTGGAATCCAGCTTATGTGCATATATTCAGTGAAGATCAATCCAAACTAGATCCAAAAATAAAGAAGCGTGTATTCGTCGCTTACACAAAAGGTGTCAAGTGTTTCAAGTTATAGGATTTGATTAAAAATAAGATGGTAATCAACAAAGATGTTATTTTTGATGAGTAGTTACCGTTGAAGTTATAAGTCAAGTTTGTAAGTTTATGTTCAAATTAGGAAAATGTCATTGAGTAGCAGTCAAATGAATTTACAAGTACTTGAAGGGTGCAATGGGTTATGGTATCATGAACATGGTGATCCTTCAATTGTAGGATATGTTGATTTTGACTATGCTGGTGATATGAATAATAAAAGGTTTTCAGCATGATATGTCTTTACTTTAGCTGGAGGATCTGTTTGCTGGAAATCATTCGTTCAATCCATAGTGGCCACGTCGACATCAAAAGCAAAGTACATTTGGGAAGGTGAAGCTACCAAATAGCCTTATGGCTTACAATATTGGTTAGAGAATTGGGTGTTAAGCAAGATGCAGTTTGATTGCATTATGATAGTCCGAGTGTTATTTTTTCGGCAAACAATCAGGTGTACCACGTCAGGATCATGCATATTAATGTGAAATTTCACAAAATCAAATTGTCACTTGCATCTTGAGATATATTACTTGAAAATGGTCATACTTAGAGAATGCAACTATTATGTTGACAAAAATGTCAATGATAAGTTCAAGCATTAGTTAGACTTGTTACATATTTCTCAGCGTTTAGTAGGGGTTGTACCTCCTTAATTGCCAGGATGTCATCGTCATGCATGGAGTCTTCATATGGGTTTGATGTTCGAGATGAAAATTGTTAAGTGTAACTCATTTAAGATAAAGAGAAACACAATTTGTAGAAACTTCAAATGTGTTTTAGGTCTAATTGTTTATTGTGGGTCGGTAACTAACAGGTGTGGGGGAGATAGCCCCCTCTATACAACTCATGGGTATTATTGTAATTTAAGACATAATATTATATATATTGCTCATAACAATGTAATTCTAATTTATCACATAATTAAAATGAACTATAATTACTCTATTGTTGTGGATGTAGACCTCATTAGTTGAACTGCATTAATACCAATTATATTCATTATCTTTTACTTTAGTTCCTCTTTAATTTTTTATACTGATTGATGTTCTAACGGATTCCTTTCTCCTCCTTCATATACATATGTATAAATAAGATAGAAAACTCATTTTCTAATTAGTTGAGTTTGATCTCACCATTAAAGCACAATATTCTCTTCATATATTCTCTATGTTCAATCTTATATAATGGATGTTGAATCTATAATGAATGTGTAAAACTCAATAGAGCGATATAGTTGAACTTACAATCACAACAACTAAAAGGCTCCAATGCGGATACAACCCCTAGCAATTTAATAGATGAACATTTCTCTTCTTCTTTTACTTCTTCCTCTTCTTCATAATAAAAACACCATCAATTCTAATCATTATTGATACCAAACAAGAGGAAACTGGCCTACCCCAAAAACAATTAATCTTAATAAGAATGAAGCGACAAATTAAAAGAATTATGGGCCACCACTGAAGGAAACTACTAGAGGATAATGCCTATGCTTCATAGTTCACGATATTAATGTATTTTGATTATGCCTATTCTAGAGATTTATAGATTATACATAATAAACCAAATACTTTGATTTTTAAAAAGAGAAGTCTATTTTTATGAGATCAGAAGTGCAATTAATCATATTGTTAATCAATCTATGCAATGAGAAAAACCAAACCTATGCAATCAAGTTATTCCATTAAGCCTCTTAAAAGAGACTCAAACTAATACATGTGTAGAATAAGAGAGATCCAAACTAACAAAAACAAAAGAAACTAATTAAAATCAATGTATTTACAAAAGCAAATAAACCAAAACACAAGCAAAGGGACCTCCATGAAAACAACATCTACCTGTCATTTTGTGCCCTCAAATCATGTGCAAATCCTGCATTATGCCATTCTTGTCCATCACCTTCTCACACCTCCTCTATACCTTCTTGATGCAAACCCTCCACCTTTCCAAACACATCTATTTTTCTAATCACATGGTAAAACCCAACTAGTTCATTAATAAAAACCACACGCATAGTACCCGTCAGTTCAGTTGATAATTATGCAGAGACATCAGATGCATAAAAACTACACACATAATTCCGTTAAACCAACTCAGTTGATAATTGTACAGAGACATCAGATGCATAAGAATCACACATATAGTCCCGTTAAACCAACTCAGTTGATAACTATGCTGAGACATCAGATGCAGATGTTTGAGTTTGAACCCGCGATATTCTATTTGTTCAACTTTAAGAAGTCGATTTCACTCATTAGACTATTTGATCAAAATAAAAACTACATGCATAAATAAGTAGAATAATATATTTAAATTAAATATGTCATTAATCCTCATAAAATGACAATAATAAAAGTTAAGGATTCAAAACATATTTAATCCTTAAAAACAATGCTACTTTTTCTTGCTCTTATCTCTATTGTTGGAGAAGATTGAACCCAAACCAAATAAATTTGCAGAAGGAACATTAAGAACAGGATTAACTCTAACACTACCATGAGATCCATGACTCTTATTCAATGGAGGTTTAAGATAACTGTTAGGCCCAGATGAATTTGAAAGCCTTGTTGAAGAAGAATGTTTCTGAGAATTTTGCTTAATACTAATACCATCCTTTGAGATTGAATTCCTCTTAACACTTGAAGTAGATCCAGTTGAATTGCTTCTAGATAGAAGTGGCAATGGACACAAGCTTCTTCCATAGCCACTTCCACAGCTACTACTTCTCTTGAAACTCCAAAATGACTTTGAACTTGAACTTGAACTTTGTTTTTCACACACTTCATCATTCATATACTTGCTTTCTTTGGAGGTTTCTTTTGAGCTTTCTCTTCTCAAGCTTTTGCCATTGGAATCGCTAGAATTTGAAGGGTTCAATGGAGGGTGTGATGGTGATGATTGAGTTGTTGCTAATGGTTGCTTCAAAGGTAGTTTCTTTTTCTTGATTTCAGCTGGGAGGATTCTCCCATCTGAGAAAAGCTCTTCAGCTGAAGATGATTCAAGGTTGAGAGTTTGATTGACACAGAAATCAAAATCAATACTTGAATTCAACCCAGAAGAATTTGATCTAAAGGGGTGTTGCTCAACAGGTATGGCATCTGTTTGTGAAAAGTCCTGAGAGAATGAAATTCTTGGACTCACTGAAGAAACACCACAGTTTTCTGAGCAAAGTTCAATGGCCATGTTTCATTCAAGGTTAGAACAAACTTAGAAATAAAAATGGCAAAAACTATTGGGTGAGAGAAAAAAGGACAGAACATAAGAGGTTTTAAATGGGGCCAAAACAAAGTTAGTAGACAAGTCAATTTGAAAGGTTCAAACCTAACTATAAAAAGCAATAAAAGAAGCATAAATCAATGTCCCTCCAAGCAAAAAAAAGAAAGGAATTTCATAAATTAAATTTTGAATTATCAAAAAAGAAAGGAATTTCATAAATAAAAATTTGAATTATTAAAAAAGTAATAATAATAATAATAATAAGCAAGGTTGTGAATTGTGATGTGGTCCAAAAAGTGGAGAAATGGGTGTGAGAAAAGGATATGCTATGATGGGTGAGACTTTTGGAAAATGAAAAAGGTGGTTTTGTTGATAGAGAGATATAAAGAGACGTGGAGAGAGTGTTTGAAAGATAGCTTGATAGATTATGCTGGCTTTGGGTAGAGGTGGTTAACCACTTTTTAAAAGATAATATGATATAAAACTAACTAACATCACTACATGAGTAAAATATAAATTATACAAGTTTTGTTTGGCTAGGCTAGTTGCATATACAAACAAAGATACCAAAAAAAGATGCCAAACATGATACATAATACAGCTTGTACCTCTCAATGATGAACTCATCAATTTTGTTATGAAAGTAATGTGTTTATTTCATATGCCAAATGTTGAGTGACTCATTTTCATACATATATTATATCATTAGGAGTACAATAATGATATAATTTATAAAAGAAATTGTTATTAATGATTATTTTACTACTATTTCACTAGAGGCTTCAGTTTTGTCTCTTGATGTTGTTGGGGTCAGAAAGTCAATTTTTTATCAATATTTATACACAATAATGATATGAAACGAAAAATATTTTCCTACTTGAAGTCAAATATAGTGCCTTTAACTTTTGTATGTATATTTTAAATGAGAGAAATTTAAAAGATGAGAAATAAGAGAAATATTAAGATAAACACCTACAATATCACATAACACATCTCATATTTAATGTTTAAAAAATATAACAAAATAAATTTAAGATTTTATTTCTGTATTATTCTATTTTTTATTTTTTTTTAAATATAAATTTTATAATATTTTGAAATAAATAATTTTTAATGTCACAACTATCTGAAAGTTCAATACACACTAGTGTAAAAAGAGCAATATAATTTTAAAATTTACACCCGATATATTAAAAACGGGTGTAAATAAAAAAAGCGATGGCAATTTTGTAAATATCATATCATTTTAAATATTATTAGGTGACTATATACACCCAATTTTTTGAAAACAGGTTTAAATTAAAAATATTAACATAATTAAATCTCAATTACTCCCGTTAAACTAAAAACGGGTGTAATTTTTTTATTAGCTGAATAAAATAATCTAAACATATTAAAAAATTACTACATTGAATTGAAAATTTTCATTACCATAATTGAAATTGTTCATTCCCAGATTCATCGAAACCCAGATCTCCGTAACTCATTTCACAACATTCACTCAGTGTTCTCCTCTCATAAAAAACACTCTCACCCCATTAAACCCTAAACTGCGATTTCTCACCTCTCTCGCCTAACAATTCATCTGCAAAATTCTCAAATTTTTTATCACCGTCTCCATTTCCGACGGCTATCGGAAGAGGATTCTCTCACCATTGATGTTGATTTCACTGTTATCGGAAGAGGATGATGTCGAAGTCAGTTCTTGCACGATAATTGTTTTTCTTCCGGCAGCACGGTAATTATTCCGGCGGTGAAACTTCATCTACAAAATGATTTAGTGTTCGGCCGTGGTGCTTTTCTCTTTCACTGAAGGGTACAGAATTAGGGTTCGGTTGTGGTCTTCATTTTAGGTATGTCTCTTTATGTTCATGTATGGTGATTGATTCAACAAAAATTTATACATGAGTTTAATTATGTGTGAATCTGGGTGTGTATTGTTCAACTTTTTGCATTGATCGTGTTTTTTAGACGCTTAAACCACAGTAAGCTCACAGGACCTATCCCAAGAGAACTTACTCATCTTAAAAATATCAAAATTCTGAGTATATTTCAATGTTTTTTTCTTCTCATTTTCATGTTCTAGAATGGAAAAATCCAAGTTCAATTTCATTTATCAGCTAATTTGAAAACTCGATTGTGATTTTGCAGTGATTTTCTTATAATAACCTCTAGAACAATACCAGTAGATGGTAACTTTCAATTATTCAGAAATCACTTGCATTGTCAACATTGGAAGGATATAGTGGCTATGGAGCTGAACAGGGAGAAAAGGTATGTCATATTGATATCTTTTAGAGGTTTTGCATTTTTTCTCCATTTTTCATTCATGTATCTCTCCATCCACACTCTATGGTTCTCTCACGTGTCAAACTCAATGCTAGTTATACAGTTTTCCAACATTGTTGATTGTTTATTTATAATTTTTCTGGCAAAACAATCACGCTCGGTCAAACATAAGTGAAGAGAAGGTATAAAGAACTCAGTCTCCTCATGCATAAATGTCGTTGATGTCATTTTCATTTTCCGATTTTGTGTTTTGTGTTTGTGTTTACAGTGAAAAATACTCTGTTGTTGTTTCTTATCTTGTGCAATCTTACCGTCTCTGTTAAAGAAGTAGCGCCTGCTATACTAGTTTGAACGTAGCCATGTGAGTAGTAGATTGAACTATGAGAATCCCTTAATGCCCTTAGTTCCATTGTAAAATTCTTCACTGTGTCCAATCAACCCGCAACTAAAGCAAAACGTTGGAAGTTTGACTCCATTGGCTGAATTCCCAATGTATAATCCTTCTTTGATAGGTTTAATGATGTTAAGATTAACTTTAACTTTGGCAACCATAACCTTATCTGTATAGTTGTAGCAATCATTGTGCAACATTAAACTTTTTGCAATTGTCTCATAATGTTCATGAAAGAAAATGTTCTCATATAATTTTTTAATCTAAAAGCCGACAAAGTGCATGTTTGAAAATTGTTTAGTGAAATATATAGACACCTAAAAACAGAGAAGTAATATTTATTAGTTTAACACAAGCTTACACACTGGTGTTAAATCCAAAAACACAAGCTAAATTTGTTTGGGTTTGTGATATCAATTTGATGGTTATCTATTTTCCGAAGATTTCAACTATCTCTTTATTAGCTGAGTAGATTCTAACTTTAATTTGACATTACTCTTATATATTTATGAGTTTTATTTTATTCCAAAGATCCTAATCAATATTACTTGACTGACAAGTTTTTAGTTTGTCAAAAGTAGGGAGTTGTAATAGGGAAACCACTTGAATGACAAGTTTTTAGTTTGTCAAAAGTAGGGAGCTAGTTGTAATAGGGAACCAGAAACACTTTGTAACAGGCAACTAAAAGAATGTAACGAAGAAAAAAAAAGCTAGTGAAATTGAAAGGTTAATGTGTTGTACAGGTGTTGATCATGTACTAAATAGGGTTAGTTGACTTTTTCTTGACATTTTCTCTCTGACAAAGAAGAAAATGAGCTGGATAGACTGAAGTTGAGATTTACTCAAATATTTTATGATAATATTCTGAAAGTAAGGTGTTTCCTTGATTTGTTTTGGTGTCTATTATATAGTGTTGTAATGGCATAATCTTGATATATATTGCATATCATTTTGTCTAGCTTGAAAAACCAATGGAGGGTCTGGAAGACTGGTTGGAAGCAGTTTATAATGCTCGCATCCCCTGTGCTGTTGTTTCAAGTCTTGATAGAAAAAATGTGGTAGAAGCTTTGGAACGAATGAGGCTCAATAAGTATTTTCAGGTTGGTAATACTTGTGAAGAGTTGAAATCGTATTGGTATTAATAACAAAATTTACTTGATCTTAGGTTATATTCAAAGAGCCAGAGATCCTTTTTTCGAACATTATCATGGCCATTGGTATTGTCGAGGAACTTCTGCTGTATTCCCACGAGGAACTTCTGCTGTATCATACATCGAGTTAAACTTTTTCTGAGGACTAGATACAAGATACGCGCAACCTTATTCATGTAAGCTCTTTATTCTTGTAGTAGATGCAAAGCTTTGGCATGTATTAAATTTAAACAAACTCTATTGGATAAATTTAACTCTGTTTTTTCTTTTTCTTTTCACTTCTAGTATTGAATTCGATCTCTTACATGTGCTGAGTTTATGTGGTGTTTTTCTTAAGATTCAAATGTCGCTTTCAATTTGTCGGAAATTATAGTTTTGTAATATAGAATGCCTGAATTTTATTCTTTGAGGTTAGTTACTAGTGTATTTGTCGATAATTAAGATCGTGTATTCAGGATCAGTTGATAATTCTCACGAGTGTTGATGAAGGTTTATAATTGAATAATTTTGGACCAGAATTTGCTTGCACATCAGGCCAATGCTGTGCTCATTCTTCAGTATTGGTTCATGGTTTTTCTTTTACTAAACAGTAGGGACATTAGTATTTTGTTGTTTTTTGAATATTTTGTATTAATTTTCTAATGAAGTTCATTTGAATGCATATGTTGAACAGGCTGTTACTTCAAGCTATGGGAGATGGAATATGTCTTTTAGCTCACAGTCACGCCCAATTCGCCTTACAGTTACCTGTGCTGTATGTCACTACTATAACACTGCTTTACATATTTTACCTTGTGCTTGCATGTTAGATTGTTTAAAACTGTGTTGCATAGTCTTACATTTAGAAGTCGCGGAAAATGCACAATTCTATAGTACGCTATGAACTGTGTTGCATTAGAGAATGTTCTGAATTCATAAACCAACAGTTTTCTGAAATTTTGTCATACTTTATAAGTCAATGTTTTATGCTAACAGTTGAATACTAGTATAACTGCATTTATGTAGCTTAGTAGTTCATATAGATGTTGAAGTCTGTATATCTAGACAGTTTGACTGATATTATGTTAAGACATCAGTTGTTTCCAGTATTTTTCTATTGTTTCTGAATGGTTTCCCTCCTCCACTCCACATAACTATGCGTTTTGGGGAGTGTATCTTCCATTTTCTGCTTATGCTGAATGCTTTGTTCAGGCTAAACCACAGACAGTGGAAAAAGTGAGCCAGATAGTGAAGAAGAAGCTGGCTTTATCAGATGACTCTCCAACCAACAGTTTTCTGAAATTTAGAAATGCAGCATATAACAACATGGATAACGGAGTTCTAAGTTTTGATCACGTACGAATTCCAAGGAATCAAATGTTAATGAGGTAGTTCAATTTTACTTATTTGCCTTCTCTGGCCTCTCCAACCAAATATCTAATAATCTTAGCTGTAGGTTTAATGGTGTATAATTTATACTACATAAATATAAGTGATCTGTAGGGGCCGAGTGACTACAGTCCAAGGCACTAGGCAATGTCTATGTAGGTGAATCCACAAGATGCGAGACTGAATCAAACTCAAATAGTATTAACCAATACACGAATAAAAATAAATTTAGTCAGTATCTTCAGTGAATATTAATAGTTAGGTTATATATGGTATTGTGTGTATCAATTAAGTGCATTTTTTCTGGCACCTACTTTTTAGTAATTAACTATTAAAAATATCTACACTATTAATTACTTCTTTTTTAATGCAAAGGTAACTTGATAAAAATGATGGTTAAGAGAAACAAACGGGAACAAAAAGCTGTGTACATCATGTGTAAAACTCATCACTATTGTGATGTGTGGGGGGAATGTCTGTGACCGCAAGCATGTCTTTAGATTGACCTTTTCTATTCATTTTCGATATCAATGTTTTCCTTTTCTAATTTTTGTCAATATAATAATCCAGACTGCACTATCAAGGTCTGGTATAAAACCGTCGAGGATACTTTGGAAGTTGCATATTCACACAATGTAGAAAACATTTTTTAACATTTTTTAAGAAATTAGAGGTTTGTTGTGTGGCTCTGAATTGCTATATAATGAATAATTTTGTAGACTTTGCTTGAGAAGATGAAGTCGGTGTACACGAATGTAGAAGGTCTTCCTCCGGATCGAATTGTGGAAAGCAATTGCTTCTCCAGGGCGTGGTATTTTGGCCATGGATGAATCCAATGCTACATGTGGAAAGCGGTTGGATTCAATTGGACTAGAGAACACCGAAGCTAACCGTCAAGTATGGCGTAAAATTATATATGAAGAAAGTGTTATGACTTGGTTAAAATATAATTTTTATGTGTATGATTTTATAGTACTTGAAATATTATGAATGCACATGATTTTGTATACTTTTTGGTTAATATTAAAAATATTTTGACTTGGTTAAAATATGATTTTTATGTGTATGATTTTATAGTATTTGCAATATTATGACTGAAAATGAAATATAACTAAATGGTGTATATGAAATAGGGTGTAAATAGATTTAAATATAATATAATTGTTCATTTATAAATGACGTATTTACACCCGATTTTTATTAAAATAGAGTGTAATTAAGAAGGTATCTACACCCGATTTTAATTAAAACAGGGTGTAATTAAAACGTAATTACGTCCAATTACACCTGAATTTTATTAAAATAGGGTGTAATTAAAACGTAGTTACGCCTAATTACACCCGATTTTTATTAAAACAGGGTGTAATTAAAAACGTAATTACGCCCAATTACACCCGATTTTTATTAAAACAAGGTGTAATTAAAAACGTAATTACACCCGATTTTTATTAAAATAGGGTGTAATTAAAAACGTAATTACGCCCAATTACACCTGATTTTTGTTAAAATAGGGTGTAACGTAGAACATATTTACACCCAATATTCTTAAAATAGGGAGTAATTACGAACGTATTTACACCCGTTTTACACTCGTTTTAAACGGGTGTAAATGCGTTAGACATTTCTCACCCTGTGGATATACACCCGATTTTTATTAAAAATAATGGGTGTAAATTTAATAAAAAACGGGTGTAAATTAACATTTTTGTACTAGTGACAAGTTTCTACAGATATTCCTAAAAAAGAATTTTAAAATATAGACATTGCCTTCAAAATTTATTATAAGACATTTTCGACGACCCACATCTTCAAAAACATCAAGGTTTTTGAAGAAATTTGAAACATCGTGATTTTGGAGTCCAAATCTAACAAGACATTGATGATGGTCTAACCCCTTGGTATATCAAAAGTGTTCAAAATTTTGAAATTCATTGTATTTGTGTATGTGTTGGTTGTATATGTGTCGGTTATTTGTTATATAAGTAAATTGTTGTGTTAGTTAGTTTGGTTATAAGTTAGTTATGGTTATTACTAGCTTGTTGAGAAAACTTAACCAATAAGTAATTAATTCACTTTAATGATTGTACTGATTCCAATCATTAATATACTCTTGATTCCTATTAAGTGTTAACCATTCTTACTTTTCATTCTAACTTTCATCATTCACTCCCTTCCTTTCCAAATTTGTTTGCTTATCTTATCATTATATCAACAATTGTTCCAACAAGCAGGTATAACAGAGTTTGGTTCTATTCTTCAATATGAAATTAACATTCATGGCAAATATGAGTTGAAGTATTAAATTTCCAACAAATCATCTAACATTCAAATGAGAGAATTATAATCGTTAGTGTGTGTAAATGAAGAGTATATTCAAATTTTAAGATGTGTTTGAATCTGTGAATGACGGTGTTCTTGTATTAGATGAAAATGAAAATGAAGTGTAAAGAGCTCTCCATCACGAGCAGAAGAAGAAGGTTGTAAAATATTTGTTCTTGATTCATCAATGCATTGACTCAAACAATTTTGAAACGATCATAGAAGAAGAATCAGCAAAAACTACACAATACTCTCTCCAGAAAACAAATAAGGTGATGACAAACTAAAGAAAGTGAAGTTGCCAGCATTGAGGAGATAAGACTCAATTTCTCATTCTTTACAAATTTGTGAACTCATAAACCAAATGAAGTCATGTGGAGCAATAGTCATTGCAATGGAGAACATAGATAATGTACTAAAGGACTTTGAAGTCTAACTTTGATCATATTGTTATGGAAATAAAGGAATATGAGGAACTTAGACATATGAGGTTAGATTTGTTAATCAAATGGCTCCAAACATAAGTGACGATAGAATGGATGAATTGTGGTATTTAAATTTTCAAAAATTGATTTATAAAAATGCTTTGAAAAAGAGTTATGTTAGAAGATAGAAAAAAATAAAGATAAAGCAGGAAAATAATAGAAAAGAGAAGAGACATAGAAATAAGCCGCGGGATAAAAATAGTTAACATAAATAAAATATAAATGGGTAGATAGATCACACTAGAGACTTATTACGATTCGTCCTAAACCATCTGGCCTTCTACAATCTCTAAGAATTTCCCATTAAGATTTACACTAAAACATACTTGATCTTTTACATATTTTTTAAAAGGGAAATGGATAGAAAGATCACACAATTATAGTCTCGTATTGTTTGTAGTTGTCATCTTCTTCATGTAACTTCTTATTAAAAACCTTTAAAAAACATTTTTATTTAATAAAGATGGATTTCTTTTAATATCATAATTAACTCCTCTCTTGTGTTTGAAGCCATTTAGTCAACTAATGATTTCAGAGTCTAACTCTTGTTTAAATACTAATAGTCTTAAGAAGAATGATGACTTCAAACAATTCTTTTAAATTGAAACATTCCATAAAAAATCTTCACCGTTCAAAGGTGATAGATATGACTATTATAAAGTTAGAGTTTAGAGTGTCATATTTAACAAAAGTTCAAGATTACGGCGCCCATCGCCTATCAAATAGTTCGCCCAGACGAAATCCAACATGGCCGCCAATACTGTCTGCCCGATGTGGCGGTTAAGTAAGAGTGAGTCTTTGTTAACTTCGGAAATATATTCGGACCATGATCTCCTCAATAAAAGGAATGATTAAGACCACGTCAAAAGGGCCAAAAACCCTAATTCGAGAAAAATTCCTATAAATACCATATCCCCCAAAGGGATAGGAGACCACTCTCAACTAACACTTACTTACTCACACCCATTCAAACACCACCCAGAGAGTGATCCGCTCTGAGTAACCCTAGAAACATCATTATGATGTCCTTCTACGACCTAGAAGTGTCGGCCAACAACAAGACCTTTAAACTCACGTGAGCTGGTCCTTAAAATAGCCTAAAAAAACTCCATATAAGGTTACTCGTCGTTATGGGCTATCCCTCACCAAAAACGTGTAATATACCTACTAAGGCCTCCAAGTCTCTCTGCTCTTGTAAGGGGAACACACACACATGTATTTTTTTGGATGGCACAGTGGCACCCATTGTGGGGCCCAGTAAAACTAACTTGGGCCACACCTTTATTTAATAATTGTCACCTTTCCTGCCATACCCTTGCCTCCAACTTTTAGCCATTACTAGACATGGTGAATATAAGAGCTATATCCCTTACTCCTGACGATAACAACGCTATAGGAGAAGTTAAAGTCATAAGGAGATGCGAGCCACCATGTACAAGTTAGGATGCCACAATGGAACATTGGAAGATGATGTCCTAAACATCAGACAATGGAAGAGATGGACCCGCTAGATCCTCATACCCTCTCGGACGAAATATGGGTGTTCCCTGTTCCTGAAGGTTTCAAGCCTTCATCCTTGGGAAAGTTTGAAAGGCCCGTCGACCTCTACAAGCACATCACCTCCGTCAACACTAAAATCTCCATCATAGGAGCACCAAACTCCCTGAAGTGTAAGTTGTTGTCAGGTACCCTCAAGGAGGACGCCCTCTGATGGTACATAGGCATCCCGCGGGCCTTGATCAACACCTACCAGAAATTTGTAAAGAAGATGGTACACCAGTTCGCCTCCAGTCGCCACAAGAAGATTTCCACCACCAATCTGTTCAACATCCGTCAGGGTGCATCAGAATTATTGAGGGACTAACTCACACGCTTCAATAAAGCCATCATCAAGGTAATCCCTCATAACCAATAAATGTTCATAGGAGCGTTCCAAAATAGACTGAAGGCGAGGTCCTTTAATGAATCCCTCACCCAGAAGCTTACGCTCTCGCTCACCGAAGTAGTCGCCAGAGCAAAATGCTACATCAAAGGCGAGGAGAGCCACACCAAAAAGAAGGCCCACAAAACCAATGAGCGTGGTGCCAGAGCTGAAAGCTCTCACTCCTTAAGGAAGAATAGCTACACCTTGCTCATAAAAGATAAATCCATGTTCAAGAGGGCGGGAAAAGCTACGAAAAGTTTAACACCTTTGAACACCCACCGAAAATAGATCTGGCGCGAGGTGCTCCGCCTACACAACATTCCGACACCGCCGGCCCCTAGTTTTGAGGTAATGGAATCTGAACCAGAAAGATAGGGTAAATTCCATAAAGTCAAAGGGCATTATACCAAAGAATTTTACCAGTTAAAGAAGGAAATGGAAAAATTGATACAGGATGGCTACCTCAAGAAGTACATAAAAGGCATCCCTTCCAACTAAGTGAAATGATGCAACCCATTGAACGAGAAAAAATGAGAAGCCTGGGGTTGGGCATGTCTAAGGAAACACCCAGGAAAATTGGTGAGGAGACAATGCGTTATACTCTCAATACCATTGTCGTAGGATTCGTTAGGGGCGGCGAGACTAACTCCTCTTGCAAGAGATATACCAAAAAGTCCTAAGTATGGACAACCTTCCAGAGATAGCATGTACGAAAATGCTAGAGGCCGTGATCTTGTTTTCAGAAGAACATGTACTCGACATTCCTCCTCATCACGATGATCCCGTGGTCATCACCGTCAAGTTCAAAGATTGGGAGATACGCTCTGGGGATATATTGTACTAGGATGCCTTCGAAACACTGCGCCTATATCTTGAGGAACTGAAGCCATTCAAAGGATCATTGGTAAAATTCTCAGGAGAACAGGTACCGGTGAAAGGCTACCTCACCCTCAAGATTACGTTTGGAGGATAATACCATGCCAAGCAAATAAAGGGTAAACACTTAGTCATTGATGCCCCATCTTCATATAATATAATCATTGGGTGACCAGCCTTTAACCGTTTGAGAGCCACTTTATTTACTTTGTATCTGTGTGTGAAATACTCGTCCCTAATAGGCGTGAGGGCATCGTACATGGAGACCAAGAGATCGTCAAAAAGTGCTACTCAGAAAGCCTTAAATTAAAGGGAGCATGCCCCCAGGCATGAGGCAAAAAAAGGCCAACCTAGGGATAACACCGCTCTATGAGGCAGGAAAAGGCAAAGAGATTCCTCATCCATCCCCACAGCGCTAGGAAGCCTGAAAGGGAGAGGAGATTCCTCCTATTTAGGAGCACTCAATATAAATCGTCTTGTTTTTCGTTAGTTATTCCTATTAGTTATTTTATCTTTTGTTATTTACTTAGTTGGCATTTTTCACGCCCAAGTATTAATAATATGTCGGTTGCAAGAACAATTTATTTGGAAAGATGAATTTTTTCCCTCTCCGTCGACTAGAGGTGAGGGTTTTTAACGAGATGTCTCGTTCCTAGTTTATCTATGATTATGTCGTTATCCCATATCCATGCAGAAAATTTAACTCCGTGAAGAACAATTTTATTTGTTGGATCCCCCAAGGGTGGATCATTTCCGTCCATAATAGCAATTGTATTTTTTGGATCTTCCGAGGGTAGATCCTTGCTGCCATAATGGAAATTGTATTTGTTGGCCCCCCTAAATATGGATCATTGTTGCACATGATGGAAATTGTATTTACTAGATCCCCCAAGAGTGGGTCTTTGTCGTCCATATTGGCAATTGTATTTACTAGATCCCTAAGGGTGTATCCTTGTCGTCATAATGACAATTGTATTTGTTGGATCCCATAAGGGTGGATCCTTGCCGCCCATAGTAGAAATTGTATTTGCTGGATTCCCCAAGGGTGGATCCTTTCTGCCTTTTGTGGAAATTGTATTTGCTGGATCCCTCAAGGAGGGATATTTGCCCTCATAGAGGCAATTACATTTGTTGGATCCTCCAATGGTGGATCTCTACCGTCTAAAAAGGGCGACCATGATGATAAGACGTCTATAAAGGAAAACTAAAGAACAATCAAATACTAAAAATAGATAACATAAAGACACCCCATTAGGGCCGCCGTTGTTCCAAACAGTTACAAAAGCCCTAAAAGGGGTCAAATAAGAATTACAACAAAATAACAAAAATCCACATATGGCGAACATTATTATTCAAGGAATCCCTCCTTAACAGCAAGCTCTGGCTGTGAACTTCCAGGATTGCCATCCTCACAGACCACGCCCTCCACCTAAGATGGGAAGTGTTCAGGTTCAGAAGGGGACATCTCCTCTTCATCCACCATGACCCCGCCTCTCACGACTTTAAAAAGGTACAAAAGACTCAAGTCTAGAGTAGGGTACAAGAAGAGGACTTGCTCCTTATCCCTCTTGATGGATCTCCTAGAGACTGACCCCAATTCATCGGTCAAATTACATACCTCCTTTTCCAAATATTTTTTATGGAGGAGAACCTCATCCAAAGAGTCATGCGTAGATTTTTTCTTTGCAGAGACCTCCATAGCTTTGGCCTGGACATCTTCCAGCTTCTTCCCCCACTTATCCTCGTCTTGTTAGAGTGACTGAAGCAATAGTAGAATTTCATTATAGGCCTTCGTTTGCTCCTGGAGCCTTGCCTCCAGGTCACTCGCATCCTTGTTGCACCTCCCTCGTTCGATGTCTTGAAGCATCAGCACACTTAGCAGAAGGGCATATTTCATATTCATTATAGTTGAGGGTGACTGTGAACTAAGAGCCCAATATTCATAAGGGAACTCCTTGGAAAATAGGAGGTGCGAGCTTCTGGAGTGAAGAAGGTCGGGGTTGACATCATTCCACTAGGGCGTAAGACTCATGTCCCTAGCAGACTTTTCCACCTGACTGATCCGCTGTCGTGCACAGATCAAAAACGAGTATTTTGTAAAACAGAAGTTTAGCGGTAACGACAACTCGAATATCGTTCTCACAAGGATTCTTGTATTATATTAACTAACAGTAACAATTAATGGGGGGTTTGGTTTAAGGTTCTATTTAACAAAAAGAGCAAATAAGTGATTCTGAAAAGTGATTATAAAATAAGTTGTTCTACTGTTCGGGTTCCCCACTTATCATTGGGAATTATAAAACTAATCCCCAAGCGAATTCTATCCTTTATTCGATTACAGCAACAATAAACAAGCGAAATTGGTACTATACGGTTTATATTCCTATTATCCGAATAAAGCAAACGGATTCAGCACTCATGAATTAAGCAAACATGATTTGACATACGCAAGTTAACGATAAAGTAACGCTAAATCGCGAAACAGATCAAGGAACATAAACCAATCGAATTAAATCAATAATATTATGTATGAATCGAATTAAGTATGCAACACATATAGAAGATTATTGAAAGGGAAAAGAATTGGGATTAAAATTATAAAACCTCAAAGATTCAGTGGAACATGAACAATAGATCAACCCTTGGACTTAGTTCTTCATGATCAACGTCTCAAGCTCTCAAAACAATAAAATCGTGAATAGTCTAATGTCATGAACAGTACGGCCAGACCTAGGCACTAGAGAGAATCAAAAGGTTTACAACCCAACTAGGTCAAAAACATAACCCAGGCCCAAAACTAACGACCCAAAACTAAAATAAAACTAATGCTGCAACTTCAAACGAAATTCTGGAAATAACTGACTCCGGATCTGACTTTGACTCAAACACAAAAGTTGTAGCTCTTTCTCTTAGCTTTCCGGCGATTATTAGAACGCCTCAATCGGATTCCCGGAGCTCCAGTTATGATCATTTTAGTGCAGACTGCTAATGCTGAAAATAAAGTGCGAAAATCAAATTAAACCAAAAATAAACTAAATTAGAAAAACATTATTAAACATAAAAGTAAACAAAGAAAATCAAAGAAATGCTTAAGAACAAACATAGGAGAATGTGCATTAAAATGCACTGATCAAATTCCCCCACACTTGAACTTTTGCACTCCGAGCAAAATAAAATTAAAACTCAAAAGAAACACCCAGCAATATTTACTCATTCTGGGCTACAAACTCTTCTGCGGTTAAGATTGCATCAATAGGTACTAATGTTGCACACTAAGGATATCGTAGGAACAGAAATCCGCAATTGTGCGGTCATAAGCCTCCTGAACACACAAACCACTTCGAATAATGTTATTATGCCAAAACCTAACTTAATCATCCTCCTTTTTACTCTTTTTCATTCTGGCGCAATCACATTAAGCCCGTTATCTCCACACACTCATAGTAAGGCTACCGGTTAGTGACTCTGATCCTTTTTTGCATGGGGTTCTGGTACCTATGTAGTATACCCCTTTTATTCTCCAATTGTAGTTGCGGGGGATTGGACCGTAATCCTCCCTACCATGTTCAGTACCAGAAACCTCTGAACCAACTAACAACGGGACTTGAAATCTCTTTTTTTGTAGGTTTTACAACCGTTGGGTTAAGTGACCGGGTGAGGGTCACCAAACTTAGAAGGTGCGTTCCTTTTTTTATTTTTTTATTTTTTTAAAACTTAGATCACTCACTTATTTTCATCGGCCTCCTTACATAGAGCATGTGTGAGATGGTGCCGACTGCAAAGATAAACTACTCAAGAGCTATTAGAGAATGATAATTCAAGGCTATGTCATAATAAGTATTCAAATTAACTTCCATATGCAGGAGACTTACGGTGTTAAGACAATACCGATCTTGTGAACTTTTCCCAAGTCTCCACAACTAACCACAAATTAATCTATAGCCTAAAACTTTCAAAATTATTCTTTTTTTAGAACTGAGAACAAAACAATTTTTTTTGAAAGAAAACAAAACAAATAAATGATTCCCTCTCCCACACTTAAGAAATACATTGTCCTCAATGAAAGAACATAAGTATAAAATAAGAGTGAGAGAAAGGAAAGAACACACCCGAGTAGTCAGGGAGGATATGTGATCACATAAGAAGCCTTTCCCAAAGAGATATATTCTACACTTTTTTCTTCCAAAGTGGGGATCTCATAAAGCAGCTTTGGTAATGCCCATTGAACTTGAAATTTTTATTAGTGTTATCTCCTTTTATTCCAGGATCAAAGAAGAATTTTTGATAAGTAAAAGTGTTGAATGGGCACGTGATCTTCTTTTCCACAACATCAGAGATCAAAAGATTGAGGGGCTGTCTCACTACTTTTGTTTCATCTTCCCCTTCAATTAAGACCCTATGCAAAATCATAGATGGGCTAATATCGAGAATTTCAGTCAAAGTCCACCCAATCACCTTCTTATGCTTCTCCAAAACCTGCTAAATCTTATTTTCTTGAACAAAATCAAGGTTAGAAGAAATTATAATCGGCAGCATTCCAATCATCTCTAAATAAGCATATTTAAGATTTTCAGGAATTGGTTTCAGCTCAGGGGAATGTGGCTGCTCAATGGAAGGAATGCTTGGGGCAGCCGGGATGTCAAGAGTATCAGTTGCATGAACAACTTCATCGATAACAACTTCACCTGTAGTAGATATGTTACCCTGCAAGGCAGCATCAATCTCAGCACATACAACACAAATATTAGTGTCAGTACAATCAGAACATGAGTAAACATCATCAAAATCAGACAGTGATGGAAAATCAGATGCAAGCAAATCAGTACAAGTATCATCAACAGTTTCAGAAAGCAACTTTATTTGAAAAATAGAATGCTCTTCCAAGGGTTGTTGGTTTGATCCGTGAGCTTGCTGCATGGCATTCAATAACGTGACAAGTTGTCCAATTTGTGTTTGCAAAGTCTGAAGAGTAGAATCTATTTGTTGTTGATACTGAAGATTATTTGCAGCCATTTCTTTGACAATATCCTCTAGTGAAGGTTCAGAAGGTGCACAACACATAACCTCAAATTCATTCAGATGCTTATGTGGATCCTCACCTGCAAAACCATTAAATCTAGGCAACAAATGTATTAAACCAGATTTCAATTCAAAAGGTACATCAACATCAGGATACTCAATGCATAAGTTCGCATCAGGGGCAGCCAACTGCCTTAAGGTTCTTTGTTCAGCCATGTTATCAACAAACACTGAAATACCAACTATGTCCCAAACAGGCAGAAACAAATAGAAAGAATAAAAGCGATTAAAATAAATTCATAAAAATATAAAAAAACTAAATTTAATCTAATTAAGACAAATAAGAATTTTGGGAATTTTTTTGGATTTTTTCGACTGTATGAAAACAGTAAAAAATTCTTTAAAAATAGAAAAACGATGAATTTGGCGATTTGAAGTCGGACTCCTTTACTCTTTTAGAGTAAAGGGTAAAGGAGTATTGACCACACAATTTTTCTGCTTCCAGTAGGAAAAAACAGATTATCGATCAGACTCAATTTCCAAAAAAAAAAACGTTTTTTCGACTCAAAAAGGCGTTATGGCCGAAACCGCGAGGAACCTATGGCCTAAACGCACAAACATTAAACCTAAGACTCTAAAATCAGTTAATAACGACAAGAATCCTCGGCAACGGCGCCAATTTGATCCGCTGTCGCACGCGGGTCAAAAACGAGTTAATTTGCAAAACTGTAGTAACGACGGTAACGGTAACTCGAGTATCGTCTCTCAAGGACTCTAGTTATGACTAACTGAAATCGAATTGGGGGGGTTGGTTTGATTTCTGATTAACGCAAAAAAAATATTAAAATAAGTGATTCTGAAAAGTGATTATAAAATAAGTTGTTCTACTGTTCGGATTCCCCACTTATCATTGGTAATTATAAAACTAATCCCCAAGCGAATTCTATCCCCTATTCGATTACAACAACAATAAACAAGCGA
This sequence comes from Vicia villosa, assembly GCF_029867415.1. Taxonomy (NCBI): domain Eukaryota; kingdom Viridiplantae; phylum Streptophyta; class Magnoliopsida; order Fabales; family Fabaceae; genus Vicia; species Vicia villosa. The sequence goes on along the minus strand of NW_026705802.1, from coordinate 273,611 downwards.
AATTGGTACTATACGGTTTATATTCCTATTATCCGAATAAAGCAAACGGATTCAGCACTCATGAATTAAGCAAACATGATTTGACATACGGAAGTTAACGATAAAGCAACGCTAAATCGCGAAACAGATCAAGGAACATAAACCAATCGAATTAAATCAATAATATTATGTATGAATCGAATTAGGCATGCAACAAATATAGAAGATTATTGAAAGGGAAAAGAATTGGGATTAAAATTATAAAACCTCAAAGATTCAGTGGAACATGAACAATAGATCAACCCTTGGACTTAGTTCTTCATGATCAACGTCTCAAGCTCTCAAAACAATAAAATCGTGAATAGTCTAATGTCATGAACAGTACGGCCAGACCTAGGCACTAGAGAGAATCAAAAGGTTTACAACCCAACTGGGTCAAAAACATAACCCAGGCCCAAAACTAACGACCCAAAACTAAAATAAAACTAATGCTGCAACTTCAAACGAAATTCTGGGAATAACTGACTCCGGATCTGACTTTGACTCAAACACAAAAGTTGTAGCTCTTTCTCTTAGCTTTCCGGCGATTATTAGAACGCCTCAATCGAATTCCCGGAGCTCCTGTTATGATCATTTTAGTGCAGACTGCTAATGCTGAAAATAAAGTGCGAAAATCAAATTAAACCAAAAATAAACTAAATTAGAAAAACATTATTAAACATAAAAGTAAACAAAGAAAATCAAAGAAATGCTTAAGAACAAACATAGGAGAATGTGCATTAAAATGAACTGATCAAATTCCCCCACACTTGAACTTTTGCACTCCGAGCAAAATAAAATTAAAACTCAAAAGAAACACCCAGCAATATTTACTCATTCTGGGCTACAAACTCTTGTGCGGTTAAGATTGCATCAATAGGTACTAATGTTGCACACTAAGGATATCGTAGGAACAGAAATCCGCAATTGTGCGGTCATAAGCCTCCTGAACACACAAACCACTTCGAATAATGTTATTATGCCAAAACCTAACTTAATCATCCTCCTTTTTACTCTTTTTCATTCTGGCGCAATCACATTAAGCCCGTTATCTCCACACACTCATAGTAAGGCTACCGGTTAGTGACTCTGATCCTTTTTTGCATGGGGTTCTGGTACCTAAGTAGTATACCCCTTTTATTCTCCAATTGTAGTTGCGGGGGATTGGACCGTAATCCTTCCTACCAAGTTTAGTACCAGAAACCTCTGAACCAATTAACAACGGGACTTGAAATCTCTTTTTTTGTAGGTTTTACAACCGTTGGGTTAAGTGATCGGGTGAGGGTCACCAAACTTAGAAGGTGCGTTCCTTTTTTTATTTCTTTATTTTTTTAAAACTTAGATCACTCACTTATTTTCATCGGCCTCCTTACGCAGAGCATGTGTTAGATGGTGTCGACTGCAAAGATAAACTACTCAAGAGCTATTAGAGAATGATAATTCAAGGCTATGTCATAATAAGTATTCAAATTAACTTCCATATGCAGGAGACTTACGGTGTTAAGACAATACCGATCTTGTGAACTTTTCCCAAGTCTCCACAACTAACCACAAATTAATCTATAGCCTAAAACTTTCATAAATATACTCTTTTTAAGAACTGAAAACAAAACAAAATTTTTTTTGAAAGAAAACAAAACAAATAAATGATTCCCTCTCCCACACTTAAGAAATACATTGTCCTCAATGAAAGAACATAAGTATAAAATAAGAGTGAGAGAAAGGAAAGAACACACCCGAGTAGTCAGGGAGGATATGTGATCACATAAGCAGCCTTTCCCAAAGAGATATATTCTACACTTTCTTCTTCCAAAGTGGGGATCTCATGAAGCAGCTTTGAGTGATGCCCATTGAACTTGAAATTTTTATTAGTGCCATCGCCTTTTATTCCAGGATCAAAGAAGAATCTTCGATAAGTAAAAGTGTTGAATGGGCACGTGATCTTCTTTTCCACAACATCAGAGATCAAAAGATTGAGGGGTTGTCTCACTACTTTTGTTTCATCTTCCCCTTCAATTAAGACCCTATGCAAAATCATAGATGGGCTAATATCGAGAATTTCGGTCAAAGTCCATCCAATCACCTTCTTATGCTTCTCCAAAACCTGCTAAATCTTATTTTCTTGAACAAAATCAAGGTGAGAAGAAATTATAACCGGCAGCATTCCAATCATCTCTAAATAAGCATATTTAAGATTTTCAGGAATTGGTTTCAACTCAGGGGAATGTGGCTGCTCAATGGAAGGAATGCTTGGGGCAGCCGGGATGTCAAGAGTATCAGTTGCATGAACAACTTCATCGATAACAACTTCACCTGTAGTAGATATGTTACCCTGCAAGGCAGCATCAATCTCAGCACATACAACACAAATATTAGTGTCAGTACAATCAGAACATGAGTAAACATCATCAAAATCAGACAGTGATGGAAAATCAGATGCAAGCAAATCAGTACAAGTATCATCAACAGTTTCAGAAAGCAACTTTATTTGAAAAATAGAATGCTCTTCCAAGGGTTGTTGGTTTGATCCGTGAGCTTGCTGCATGGCATTCAATAAAGTGACAAGTTGTCCAATTTGTGTTTGCAAAGTCTGAAGAGTAGAATCTATTTGTTGTTGATACTGAAGATTATTTGCAGCCATTTCTTTGACAATATCCTCTAGTGAAGGTTCAGAAGGTGCACAACACATAACCTCAAATTCATTCAGATGCTTATGTGGATCCTCACCTGCAAAACCATTAAACCTAGGCAACAAATGTATTAAACCAGATTTCAATTCAAAAGGTACATCAACATCAGGATACTCAATGCATAAGTTCGCATCAGGGGCAGCCAACTGCCTTAAGGTTCTTTGTTCAGCCATGTTATCAACAAACACAGAAATACCAACTATGTCCCAAACAGGCAGAAACAAATAGAAAGAATAAAAACGATTAAAATACATTCATAAAAATATAAAAACACTAAATTTAATCTAATTAAGACAAATAAGAATTTTGGGAATTTTTTTGGATTTTTTCGACTGTATGAAAACAGTAAAAATTTCTTTAAAAATAGAAAAACGATGAATTTGGCGATTTGAAGTCGGACTCCTTTACTCTTTTAGAGTAAAGGGTAAAGGAGTATTGACCGCACAATTTTTCTGCTCCCAGTAGGCAAAAACAGATTATCGATCAGACTCAATTTCCAACAAAAAAAAACATTTTTTCGACTCAAAAAGGCGTTATGGCCGAAACCGCGAGGAACCTATGGCCTAAACGCACAAACACTAAACCTAAGACTCTAAAATCAGTTAATAACGACAAGAATCCTCGGAAACGACGCCAATTTGATCCGTTGTCGCACGCGGGTCAAAAACGAGTTAATTTGCAAAACTGTAGTAACGACGGTAACGGTAACTCGAGTATCGTCTCTCAAGGACTCTAGTTATGACTAACTGAAATCGAATTGGAGGGGTTGGTTTGATTTCTGATTAACGCAAAAAAAAAGATTAAAATAAGTGATTCTGAAAAAGTGATTATAAAATAAGTTGTTCTACTGTTCGGGTTCCCCACTTATCATTGGTAATTATAAAACTAATCCCCAAGTGAATTCTATCCCCTATTCGATTACAACAACAATAAACAAGCGAAATTGGTACTATATGGTTTATATTCCTATTATCCGAATAAAGCAAACGGATTCAGCACTCATGAATTAAGCAAACATGATTTGACATACGCAAGTTAACGATAAAGCAACGCTAAATCGCGAAACAGATCAAGGAACATAAACCAATCGAATTAAATCAATAATATTATGTATGAATCGAATTAAGCATGCAACAAATATAGAAGATTATTGAAAGGGAAAAGAATTGGGATTAAAATTATAAAACCTCAAAGATTCAGTGGAACATGAACAATAGATCAACCCTTGGACTTAGTTCTTCATGATCAACGTCTCAAGCTCTCAAAACAATAAAATCGTGAATAGTCTAATGTCATGAACAGTACGGCCAGACCTAGGTACTAGAGAGAATCAAAAGGTTTACAACCCAACTGGGTCAAAAACATAACTCATGCCCAAAACTAACGACCCAAAACTAAAATAAAACTAATGTTGCAACTTCAAACGAAATTCTGGGAATAATTGACTCAGAATATGACTTTGACTCCAACACAAAAGTTGTAGCTCTTTCTCTTAGCTTTCCGGCGATTATTAGAACGCCTCAATCGGATTCCCGGAGCTCCAGTTATGATCATTTTAGTGCAGACTGCTAATGCTGAAAATAAAGTGCGAAAATCAAATTAAACCAAAAATAAACTAAATTAGAAAAATATTATTAAACATAAAAGTAAATAAAGAAAATCAAAGAAATGCTTAAGAACAAACATAGGAGAATGTGCATTAAAATGAACTGATCACTGACCAACAATAGAAGGGTACTTCTCTCCAATTACTGAGCTTTAGCTCCCTGCAACGCACAAAATGAAGTCTCGATCGCTCTTTTTCCCTCGAATGGTCTGACCCCCGAGTTGGCTCTTCGGATAGGTGGCGCTCGAACTTACATACTTAATCATCTCCCATATCTCCATGCGCTCTTAGGTGTAGGTCTTGGACATTTGATCTACATAAACAAAAATGTAGGTTAAAGTAGGATATATAAAATCCCATATAAGAGAAAAAGAAAGTCACCTACCTATATAAGCAGTGAGATGGTTGCCACCCTATCGCCAAAGTTTAATCACTTCTCGACAATCCATAACCTCAAACTGCTCTAGAAAGCGAATGGTTCTTCTTTCTACAACCGACAGGAACGCCCAATCATAGTCCGTAACTATCGCCCGGACCTCCATCCACGATAAAGGGAAGAGAGGAACATTGTCATAATCCAACATACCAAGGGAATCCTCTCGACCCCTCACTCGGACAACTTGTCCTTCCAGGGTCACCCAACAACCTTTCGTTGGTTTAGTCATAAAAAAATGAAAATAAGACCTTGATAATGTCCAACTTCTCGTAAACCATATCAAAAGCCCCAATGAAACCCCACCTATTGGGGAACAATTGAGAGGGGCTATGTTAAGTACCCTGATAATCTCTATAAAAAATTTAAAAAGGGGAAAAAGAACCCCCATGTCTATGATAGGGGCTAAAATTAGAAGTACAACGAGGGGGCGGAAAGAGACTAGAAGGGTTACCCTCTCCGAAGTAACCCTCTAGAATAAATTGGTCATCATCCCCTAAGGACGAGACGTACACTCCTTCCAAGAAGGCATGTATCTATCCCTCATAAGAGAAGATGAAGACAATTTCGTCTATGCCTTTGGAAATGACGAAGGGAGAAGAATTTGTTCCTGCAAAAACAACAAAATAAAAGGCAGTCACCACCACCGATGCAACCATCGGAAAAGAACCATCTACCCAGAAAATCCTATGTTTAACACTAAAAAGGGGGTTCTCTATCATACAAATCCATTTAATATATGGTATACAAAATGATAAACAGAGATATAAGTCTCATACTTGGGAGAAGGTCAAACACCTGCCAGAAAATCCAAAAAAGATAGCTCGAACAAAGTTGCATAAAGTAAAATGGAATAAGATGCATGTCAGGATTGATGTTCAATGTGAAGAATGGGATATCAGTAAGTTAAGGATTAAAAAGTTGAATGTAAATCAAATGAAAATAATGAAGAGGCATGAATTATAGGTCTAAACTCCGAAACCTCGAGCTACTCCAACTCCTCAAGATCTTATAACTCTTCAATAATAAGAATAGATTATTCTATAGGATATTGATTATGAGATGCCATCACATCATCCATCTAAATCTCTTCACTATGCCATCCTTGAAAGTTTAAAGGAGAACAAGAGGTTATTCCAAGATCACCCTAGGAAATTTGAGTATCATTAAAAAATTGTCACACATATATCCACTAGGGTCTACAACATTGTTGAATATCTAGATGGCTTTGAGAATTTTCTCCTCCTCTATTTTAGACTGTGAAGATGATGAAAGTGTAGAATAGTAGTGTTATGTATTTTCCTATTGTTTTCTTATTTTATTCCTTCTTTAAATTTCTTTGTTCATTTGCCTGTTTTTTATTTTAAATTTGTAACTTTTCTTTATCTATATGAGTAAGTTTATTTTAGTTGATGATTATTTTATTGTTATATTCAATGTTCATCTTCTACTTCTTATTTTTCTTTTTCCCTCTTTCTAATAATGCCAAAGAGGGAGAAATATACTCTCAAGGGGGAGTGTACTCGTTATATTTGTCGAGAGGAGCTTAAATTACATTTCTTTTCTTGTTAACCTCTATTTTAAGACGCCTCATTGAGACACTCTTTGTCATAATCTAAAGGGGAAGAATGTGATTCTATATAATTAAAAGAATTTGATGATGGGAAAAGGGAACAAATTCACATATCAGGAACATCATCAAAGAATGAAGAAGAAAGAATAACATTTAATAAAAAAGAGAAGTTTATGATATTTGGGTTAATAGATCAAATGAAAATGAACAACATCAACAAAATATACCTAACTGCTAAATAGTCGCCATTTGTTCTCTAAGTATTAAAATCATACCAGGCACTTACTAAATATTTTTCAAAACCTCATATTTTTTACAAAATGTTTTTAAAAAAGACTTTGGATTAGTCAAAACCCTTTTAGACCAAACATAATCGATTAGGAAGTGTTTGTAATCGTTTATAAAGAAAAGTTCATCATATAATCAATTATAGTAGTTGTGTAATTGATTATGAGGCGTAATTTACTTAGTAATTGATTATGGTTCGGATCCTATAAAACTATCCTTATTTGCAAGTGCATGATCAATTATGGTCGTAGCATAATCAATTATGAATCAGATTGAGCTTTTCTGATGTTTATTTTTATGCCTAAAGTTTCTACTATAAAAAGGAGGTCTTATGTTCATTCGAAAAACACGCATGTTTTTTGAAAATTTCTTCTCCTTTACTATCACCTTTCTCCTACAATTTTCATATACATTTAGGGTGTGCTTGGAATGCAAGAAGTAGAGGCGAGAGAAAGACAGGCGAGAGAGTAATGAAAGAAATGGGGTACTTCTCCTGCTTGGTGTTGCATAGAAAGAGAGAAGAGTGATTAAATTGGTGTGGGACCCACGCCATTTATCTTCTACTCAATGTTGCGAAGAAAGAGGAAAGAGTGTCTCAATTTTTAACTTTTTCCTATTTTAACCTTTAATTGTACATTTTGTAATTTTCTTTTTAGTTTTGTTTTGTTTTAAATAATACCACTTGTTTCATATTAATTAATTAATTAAATTGTTAATTAAATAAAGTAATTTATATATGAATTAATTTTTTAGAGCTGAGTTTAAATATTTGTTTGTTTATGAAATTAATGTAAATACGGTGAAGAATAAATTACATTTCAATAATATTGTAGTATACTTTTAATTCAAGGGATATTTGTGTCTTTTCAAAAATAACACACTCTATTTCTCTTCTATTTCTCTCTTCTTTCTTTTATACCAAACAACACATCAAATCTACTCTATTTCTTATCTCTTTCTCTCTTCTTATACTCTATCTTACTTATTTCTCTTTTCACACTTTCTCTCTACAACCAAACACACCCTTAATATTGTGTCAAGAGAATAACCGCTTAAGTAACAACTTGCTTAATCCCCTATTCTAATCTCTGATCTTTAATGTAAAACTAAGAGATGACAATTCTCTTGGACTCGTCAATTTAAAGGTGGAAAGATGAACGTGAAATAAAAATTGATGTAAGAGGTTCTGGATTGAACTTATGATAAAAACTTAAAATTGATAGTGAAAATCTATATGTGAATCTTTGAGTGAATGTATGTCTCGCGGTTTTGAGACAAACTAAGATAAACTTAACGTATTTTTTCTTTGTTTTTTATCCTTTTATTTTCTCGTATTATTTTTATATGCCTCAACCTCATATTTGATTGATTTCATTTTACATATGTAGACAAAATGATAATAATAATTTAAAAACACATAAAGATTTTAAATTCTAATTGGAATAAAGTGTCTAACTTAATAATATTGGTATTTGTGAGGTAAAGTAAATTTTATGGCTCGAATAATTTTCTTTAGTTTAGAAAATCTAAATAAAAAAATTTGCACTAAAACTTTACAATGAAATGAAAAGTCCAATGTTCATATATGAATTGGCAATTCTTGTGTTAGGCAGAGTGAAAGAATCCAAACGTTCTACACATGTACTTTGCTTAAATTTCCCTCATATAGATGATGATCTAACAATAAATAGAGTACAATGATTATAGATGCAGCAGATAATGGAGGCAAAATTCGAATGCTAAACAATAAACACCATTAATGTTTTTTATACACGACATGGGGAACATGACATCGTGTTTCTGTAAAATAGCGGCAGATGTAGTACAAAAGTAAATTGCTCTCTCGCTGTAACATCGTGTTAACTAGGACCAGTCTCTCTTGCTATCATTTTTCATTTTACATCTGTCATGGTTTATTATTAATTGATGAATTTCTTCAATTATTTTTTAAAACTTGTGAAGAATAGTTTTCATATAAGTTTAATTATACAATAAATACGAGTTACTTGAATCTTAGTTAATTTCAACTCTTTTGAATTTGACCTGATAATTTCAAATCACTTAGTATTTCAATTGATATATTAAATTAGAAAATTTCTTTACCAACCTCCCAACCTTCTAGTTCACCTCTGGTGAAAAACCCAAACTACCCCTAACTTCGGAAATGAACTTCCGAAATGCAAGAAAAAGGTGTTTTCGGAGATGCATCTCCGAAAGCGTCTTTTTTTTAAAAAAATTTGACTTATTTCGGAAGTTCATTTCCGAAAACAGCATTTCGGAAGTTCATTTCCGAAATACTGCGCGTTTTGCAGATTAAGCAAAACGGCCCCCTCCCCCAAATCATTTACCCTAATCTTCTTCAAACTCAACCCCAAAGAGATTTTTGTGCAAACTAGTTCCAAGCTACCTCAAAGGCTCCATCTAGTTGCTCTATTACATTCTAAAGCCCTCCAATCTATTCAATAGGTAAGCATTTTGATTTTAAGATCTATGATTAAAATGTATATTAGGGTGTTTAGAAATAGCAAAAAATGTATTAGGTTAGGTTTATACTGATTTTTAGGATGTTTAGAATGTGTATACATAGGTTTGAATTTTGATTTTGGGGTCTGCCATTGAAGGTTGCAGAAAAGCTCTGCGCAGGGGTGTTTCGGAAGTTCATTTCCGAAAACACCTTCATTCCAGTTTCGGAAATGAACTTCCGAACTGTATCAGAAGTGCAATTTTTTTTGTTTTTTCATTTGTCTCGCATATTAATCGATTTCAATTTCGATTGTTTACAGGAACATGACAGGCAACCAGCCAGCATGCATCAGACAGGGCAGGGAGTCCCAGACTGCGTCGGCTAGACGCGAGCGGGCGGCGGCGCAGCTGGCGTCGACACGCGGGCGGGGCCGGGGACGCCGTGTGCGCGTTACACAGGACTTGGTGGAGAGTTCATCTCCTTCAGGCTATAGGAGTAGGCTGGCTCGGGTATCTTCTTCCCGCCAGCGAGAGGAGGAGGATGATGATGAGGAGGAGGAGGAGGAGGAGGAGGTCATACCGGATGTTGACCCTCCAGTCGGGGAGGAGGAGGAGCAGGAGGAGCAGGAGGTGGATAGCTATCCGGGAGGGCCTTTTGACACTTCCCTGCTGATTCACTACCAGGATCACGTCGCTCGGCGGATCTGGGAGGGAGAGGTATTTTTTTTAACTTAGCCGTTTATTTGTCACCATTTTTTATAATTTTACCGTTTATTTCTCGCTTATTTGTTTTTTTTTGTAACAGGAGAGAGAGCCATTGAAAATGGTGAACCACTCCAGGAAGATTTTCGGTTTGTTTAAACTAGCAGCTCAGTGGTTTAACGACCATGTGCGAGGTTCAGGGCTTAGCGGGCTCTGCATGACCGGGTACACCACCATCAGCACCGGCATGCAGGGGGCATTTGTGGAGCGCTGGCACAAGGAGACGTCATCTTTCCACCTGCCGGTTGGGGAGATGACGATCACCTTGCATGACGTCCAGTGTCTTCTCCACCTGCCTATTAGGGGGCCGCTGTTGACCCACTCCAAGATCCAGAGGGTGGAGGCCATTGAGTGGATGATGCTCTATCTGGGCATGGAGGAGGAGGTTGCTCACTTTGAGTGCGCCACGACTTGTGGGCCTCATGTCCGGTTCACTACACTGAAGATCTATTTTGAGTTCCACCTGGACGCGACTGTCGAGGCTGAGGGTGAGGGTGACGAGCTGTTCACAGAGTATCACCGCGGCTGCGCTCTCCGGTGCTGGTACATGCATGTGGTAGGCGCTGCATGCTTTGTGGACAAGAGCGCCAGGTACGTCGACGTGACCTACCTCCGCTATTTCATGGACCTGGATACCGTTCACCAGTGGAACTGGGGGGCAGCTACTCTGGCATATCTCTACCAGAAGCTGAATGAGGCCTCCAACTGGAGGACGAGGCAGCTGGTCGGATCCTGCACTCTGCTTACGGTACGTTTGATTTTAACACATTCTCGTATTTATTTATTTATTTATGTTTCGTATTTAATTTTAATACATTATCTTGTTTCTGTTTCAGAGCTGGATCATCTCCTACTTCTCCCGCATCCACGGCTTCCACATCGATCCTGAGTATGTGGACCCCATGCCCAGGGCCGCCAGATACGTTCTCCAGAGGGGGAACGATGCGGTGGGACCATACCGCCTGTACCTGGACCGCACGATGCACGACGACGTCACCTGGAGGCCGTTCGCCGACTACGCTCAGGTTGTCCCCTTCGACGGGGTTGCTCTATATTCAGGCTGGTTGGCATGCGGGACCGGCATCATGGTTCGGTATCTCCCGGAGCGGTGCATGCGTCAGTTCGGATTCGTGCAGATCATACCCAGGTCACCCTTCGAGGCTGCTCCTGACACAGTGACCAGAGTGCAGCTCACTGCCATATGGGAGCATTGGGAGGATCATGTGGTACCGGAGGAGTACCGTCGCATGCGGGTCACCCAAGACTGGCACAGTGTGGAGGGGTACGTCACATGGTTCTACCGGGTGTCCCATCCTCTCTTGAGACCCGACGTTCCCGGCGCTCCTAGGCCAGCACACGAGGAGATCCTGGAGAACCAGCAGGCCGAGGATGATCACGCCATTGATCTCATGCCGATCTGTCAGCGGATATCGATGATTGGGCGGGACGCGTTGGATCGAGGTATCGTGGAGCGGGGCGGTCCAGAGGCAGTCGCGGTGATGGAGATGATCGTCCTTGATGCGGACCGTGCGGCGACATACAGGCGGCAGAGGAGGGCCCAGGGTGAGAGGGTTAGGCACACCCAGTAGTGGTCGGGTTTATTTATTTTTTGTTTTCCGGATTGTATCTTTAGCACACTATTTTTATTTGTTTCGGTTTGTATATATTATTTTCATCGGATTAGTATTTTTTTTTTATTTATCATATTAGTGTTTTCAGTCTATCTATTGTTTATTTTATTTGCCGGTAACGTTTAATTAAAATGCGGTTGCGTTTAAGAAAAAACATTAAAAAAAAACACAGTTTCTGCATAATTCGGAAATGAACTTCCGAATTCACCCCCCATGAGGTGTTTTCGGATGTTCATCTCCGAACGCACCCCCCATGAGGTGTTTTCGGAGATGAACTTCCGAATCAAGGAAATTTTTTTTAAAAAAAAAGCGTTTCGGAAGTTCATTTCCGAAGCAGGGGTAGTTTGGGAATTTCGCTGGGGGTGACCCCCCATAGGGAGGTGGGTAAAGAAATTTTCTTAAATTATCGGGCTTAAATTTGATGAAATCCCAATGTTACGTCATTTTTTTATTAACTCGTCTAATTTTATAATATAATGACATAAATATATGTATTAATCATTACGAATTCAAAATCATAAATCCATCAAAACAAAAAATGTTGTTGTTTTTTTCTCCCGTGATGGATTGAGGGATTCTATACCTTACCAATTCTTTTAAAATTTTGGCAGCGATGTTCTTTGTCGAAACTTTTGCCTCAACTTATTTCGTGAAGTAATCAACTACCACAATCAAGAATTTTAACTAACCTGGAGCTAAAGGAAAGGGATCGATGATGTTCAGGCCTCATTGTGAAAAAAGTCACGGCGATGTCAATACATGTAACTCAGATGGAGGAGTGTTATGAACATCTCTATGTATTAGACATTGGTCTTACTTCTTCACATAATTTTTGGCGTCTTGGACCATGGACGACCAATAATACCCACTCATGAAGACTTTCTTAGCTAGAGCCCGGACTCCCAAATGTTGCCTAGCTATTTCTTTGTGCCCTTTAGTGAGGGTGGACGCGATTTCTTCTCTTTTAAGGCATTTTAGTAGAGGGGTTGACAAGCCTCTTTTTTAGCTAATATGTTTTTAAATAAAGGAGTGTCTAGTGTTATATTTGTTAATGTCCTAAACTAGGGTGTCCTCTCCCAAGAGCGGTATCGCCAAGGAAATTAGCTAAGGACTCACCATTGACATTGATGACGTGTGTAAAGTCATTAGTCAAAAGCGAAGGAGTCCACCACTATTCCCTAAAGGTTAGGTGGTTAATTAATTTTCTTGATCAGGAGGGAGAAATTGTCACCACTCATGGTTACCCAAACCCTGGGCTCTAAAGGCCTCTATAAATACTCCTCCTCGCATGGGATGAGACAAATCTTGACTCTTACAAATTACACCCCATATAAGCTTATATCTAAGCACACCATTCAATAACTCAGAGCATCTCACCTCACATGAGCAGGACATATCAACCACTGTAAAACACCACCGTATAGGGCTTATCGCTGTCGTGGACAAGCCCTAACCACCATTAAGTGTAATATACCTAAAAAGGCCTCTTAGTACCCCCTTCCCTTGTAGTAGGAACATGCATACTTGTACTTTTTTACCAGTACAGTGGCACTCACTATGGTGCCTTGGTAAAACTAACATGGGCTAAAGTATCTTCGTCCTCATCACCCTGCTAGTTATTACCCTTTCACTTCAACATTTATCCATTTTCATCTATGGTTAATAGGAGATCAACGTCCCCTACTCTAGAAGGTACCATCGATAACGGTGCTGCCGAAGCCCTTGCGGAGATGCGTACCACCACGGACGAGTTACACCCTCATAACCAGACACTAGAGGACGATGTCCACAACATCAGACAACGCCGACATGAGTCCAATCCCACAGAGGAGATGAAAGTATTGGACCCCTGCCACTATCAGACGAGATATATGGGCACATGTCCCTGAGAGCTTCAAACACCCCTCATGTACCAAGTTTGATTGGCGCATTGATCCCTACGAGCATGTCACCTCCATTAATACATAGCTGGCCATCACATGAGTAACTGACTTCCTAAAGTGCAAGCTATTATCTGTAACTTTCAAGGACATCGCCCTTAAATGGTATATGGGTTTACCTCGTGTCTTCATCAACAACTATCAGGAGCTAGTAACGAAGTATGAACACCAGTTCGCCTCCATCCGCCACAAGAAAATGTCCACCACCAGCCTATTCAACATACATCAAGATCTCCTCTATAGACTGGATTTAACAACCTGCGCATGCAATATCTAAGCACCTGTCGTGTCACAAGAGTATATGAAACATCATAACCTTAAATGCTCGTTTAACATAAAGAAATAATGTTTTTATGCAAAATTAAAATGTTATTTTTGACACACTCTGATAGAGAGTAGAGTTTAGTATTTAAGTTTATTAAGAATTTATATAAGTAATAGTTTTAGTTGTATTGTTATTTATTTGGGCCTTTAATATTTGGGCTTTTTAATTTGTTCTCCACTAGTAACACTATATATTGTAGTCTCATTGAGACATTAGGGTATGAATGAAAAGAAATGAAATTTATTTTTAATAGTTTAATTTTATCTTTCATTTAGTTTTACAGCTTTTCTCTAGTTTTGTTAGGGTTTAGATATAGCTTCCTAACATTGGTGCTTTCATTCTTGCACTCAACCTCTTCTATGGCATATTCTTGCTACATTCCATACCAATAACAACACAACACCTTCATTCTTCCATCCGGAAACCAATATCCTACATGGTATTACCCATCCATAAATCCTCCATTTTTAACCTTCATTCCATACCAACAACACCACATCATTTCTGACCCACATCAACAACCACCCTTCACCTTCTCTTATCCTTATGAGTCCATTGTTACACACACAACACCTTCATCATCTAACCATATTTCAACACCTTCACCTCAAGATTTCTATTCACAAGTAGAAACTCTAAAACAATATATAACTGAAACTTATGAAATCTCAAACAGATCCAGAGAAGAGTTGAAAGAACAAATTCAAGCCTTTGGCCTTTCTCTCAAGGCATCACAGTTTGCTTACAAGAAAAAATATCAAAAGTATGTAGCAGAAAAACCCAATTCTGAGGAAAAACACCAAATTGCTGCAGATACAGTTCATGATTCACACAAAAATGTGAAAACAAAATTGCAAGAAAAGGTTGTAAAAACCAACAAACAAGAAGAGATTGAAAAATAAACCGTAAATGTTATTCCTCCATTACAAAATTTGATCCGCAGCAGAACAACTCGTGCAGAAAGAATTTTTGCAGATCTGATTTTGAATCAAATTCATGCTCAACTACCAACTTCATGTTTATTTTATCAAAATCATAAATCATTTCCCTCATCTAGGCGATTTCCTTTAGATGTGTCCACCACTCAACTTCCTAATCCATCAGGTACAAAATCTTGTTTAGTTTTTGATCCGGGTGGAATTGATATGATTTATTGCTGCTCATCTCGATTTCTATTTTTTTGTGTGACTCACTTCCTCCGAAATGGAACCATCTCCGCCATGGCTTCCCTGGTTTCAAAACAAAAAAGTGAACTAAGAAGAATAAATGTTTTCATATGAATCTCCGTTTGTCTCGTCAAGCCATCCTTCAGTAACAATTTCTCAACGTCAGTGGCACATCTCGGCAAGTTGGATGGAAAGTGAGAGCTAGGTCAAAGCAACATTGTAGTTTGGGCTTTGAAAATGGGTCAATTAGCCCAATAGAGAAAAGAAATTAAAAAGAAAAGGGCAAAGTTTCTCACGTGCCACTACTTTTTATTGTCTATTGTGTACATTGGCTATTGTCTCCATTAAATAATTTACAATGGAAATTTGCCCAAGTGTCACTTCTATTACCCAAAAATACTTTATAGGCAACATGTTTGTTGAATGGAAGAAAGGAAGATACTATGGTTTCTAATGGGCTGATTCCAAATTCTGCAATTACTTACTCATGAATTAGAGAATAAAAAAAATATTTTTAGAACCTTGAGGACAAGGTTCAAGTGGACCCCGCGACAATGATAGAGAGTAGAGTTTAGTATTTAAGTTTATTAAGAATTTATATAAGTAATAGTTTTAGTTGTATTGTTATTTATTTGGGCCTTTAATATTTAGGCTTTTTAATTTGTTATCCACTAGTAACACTATATATTGTAGTCTCATTGAGACATTAGGGTATGAATGAAAAGAAATGAAATTTATTTTTAATAGTTTAATTTTATCTTTCATTTAGTTTTACAGCTTTTCTCTAGTTTTGTTAGGGTTTAGATTTAGCTTCCTAACACACTCCAAGGCAACGACGCCAAACACTTGTTGCTTGAAAATGTGAGATGTCACATGAAAGTATACATGTATAATGAAGTAGAAGGTGATAGAATAGTAAGGTGTAGAACCCCCAGGGAGTGGAAAATAACTTAGATTGGTTTGTAAAAGTTCTCTTGCAAATGATTATGAGAGAATAAAAATAGTTGATGGTTGTCACAGGTTCAATCTTCGGGTAAACAATGGAAAAAACAATTAACAAGAGTAAAATAAAGTCAATAATAGAGATCATGTTGGGAAATGATCCGTTAATATAACTTGTCTGTTGTGTGAACATGATGTGTGTCATACCCCAAAATTTGTCCTATTGCTATTACATTTTATTAACAGGGACATAGTACAAATTCTACAAGGGGTGTATATCAAACTAGTGGGCTTGACATCTTGATTGACAAGCTCATTTCAAAAGAGTAACCATTCTCTAAATTGTCCAATTCAAAATATAGGAGTATACATTAAGTAAAAGTGTGTATTTAATTGGGCTTATTATTCATAAGAATATGAGGCCCAATTTTATGTTTCAAAATTATTTTTAAACTTGGGTTTTATAAACTTCCTCGGTTTATCTACAATATTTTGGATGAGTTAAAAGGTAGTGCACTGACAGTGTAAAATAATTTTACACTGTCATCCAATAAAAAATCATAAATGTGCCATGTCATTAAGTTTTTTTTAAATAAAAAATTAGTTTAATTGGATACATGGGTGGTGATTGGTTGACAGTGTAAAAATATTTTACACCGTCAGTGCATCATCCCTTTTCTCATTTTGGATTTTTGTAATTATTTGTTTCTATCAAAAGTATAATAGTTTACTCTTAAACTATTTATATTTTAATAAATAGAAAATATTTGTCTATGTTTCATACACTTTCAATTGGCTTTTTATTACAAATAAATAAAATAGCACAATTGGTAAGGAAGCAAGACTTGCAAATAAGAAGTCATGGGTTCGAATCCCATGAGTGATATTTTCACACTTTTTCTCCTATTTTTATCAATTTTCAAAAAATGGGATGTTGGGCTTTTGGATATGGGTTATTTCTTTTTTGGGATTTTTAACCTGAATTTCCCATTATAAATAGGACCTTTGGCAATCCTATTTGAGGGGGACCTTTTTTTCACTTCAAGTACAATTTTCACACATTCACAACACACACTTTTTTTTTCTTCAATTCAATTTTTTTCACTACGCTTTTCTTCTCCCTCCGAGGGTTTGTCTTAGGGTTGTTTTGAACAACCATAACCCGCCGTTGTCGATTAACTAACAATGTCCGACAAACCCTTTCCCCTTTCAAACTCAAATCCCTCAACTCAAACTCAAATTTTTTGCCAATGACTTCATATGAGGCCTCTTTTTTTTGAAACCTTTTTCTAAAACTTTTGGCCAATGATTAATCTATGAGGCCTCCCTTTTTGAAAACCTTTGGCCAATGATTTAACATGAGGCCCCCCTTTTAAAAAAATGTTTTTTTGCCAATGATGATACATGAGGCCTTTCCGTCTCCCTCACATTGTATTGTTGCTATATTTTGATTTAAATGCCTTTTGGCCATTGTTGTCTCGATCTGACAATGGCCCTATCATATTTTTGATATACTTGGCCATTCGCCTTTGGCCATTATTGTCTCGATCTGACAATGACCCTATCTTATTTTTGTGACCATTGTTGTCTCGATCTGACAATGGTCTATCTTTTTACTATACATGGTTTTTGGCCTTCAGTCATTGTTGTCTCGAACTAACAATGACTCTATCAAAACCTTACCCTTTTGGCCAATGATGATGCATTGGGGCCTATTATTTTTATTACAATTTTGTTTACCTGCCTTTTGGCATTTGGCTATTGTTGTCTCGATCTGACAATGGCTTTATCAAAACTGAGATATACCCTTTTGGCCAAAGGCCTTCTTTTTAAATTTATTAGTCAATAGAAACTTTTTCAATTTATTAGTCAATAGAAAAAACTTTTTTTTATAAAACCTAATCCTAAAGATTAAATGGGTCCCCTTGAGTACAAGGGAGGCAAAGGGTGCCTAACACCTTCCCTTTGCCTAATTAACCTACTTACCCAAATCTCTTCTTTTTTAAGGGTTTCTCGCTTGCCCAAATAAAGTGGGTGGCGACTCTCTTTGAACGTAAATTTTTAAGCAGGTTGCTACAATGTGCTATGTCGTGCAATTAGAGGTCACAAAGTAATCTTGTGGTGTATCTTTACATCATCAGATACATAAACAAAAAATAAAGAAGACAAATCTCTAAACCTTGCTTGTAACTTTAATGCATGCCTAGTTTTATTATAAATGACCTCTATGATTGTAGCTATTTTTCTCTAAAGTAGCTAATCTAGTGAATATATCTACCCTAATATTTTCAATCACTTTTATCATGAAATTCACTTGTTATTGGATCTCTCACTACAAGAAGTTTGTGTCTTTTCCTAAGTTGATCATTCAAAGAAGTAGATTTATAGTAGTTTAATACATGATAAAATAAAGCACTAACAACACACTTTTTAACACAAACAACTATTTTATATTAACTTCACATTACTCAACATAAAAAGATTTTAGCTCATGATGTGCTTAGTACATACATCAATATTGAATCCTAAGCTAAACACTCTTAGATGAAATTCTATTTCTCAGGGGACATATGTTGGACCAGATGTCTAGGACAACTTGTCCAACTTGTGAAAACAGGTTTCACACAATATGATAGCAAAATAGAATTAAAGACACAACAAAAAATATCACAAGAGAATTGATAACCCAGTTTAGCACAAACCACACCTACATATGGGGGGCATCCATACCCAAAAAAGGAAATATACTCTTTTATATAATTAGTACATAGTATCTTAGATGAACAAGCCCCTTATTCAATGTCCATCTTCTTAATTATACCCTAGTTTCTTTCTATTTAGGTTTCCCCCCTAAATATTAGAACCCTCTCTCACTTTCTCTCAATCACTAATCCCAAGTGATTAATAACATAAATAATCATAATGATGAATATTGAGTTACAACTCAACTAAACAAAGTAACTACTATACCTTATGAATGAAGCAATAGTGTGGTGTACAAGAAACAACAAACAAAAGACTCAACCTAAAACCTAAATAAACATTCAAGCTCGTCATCTTCAAAGCATGAAATGAGTCTCTATACATATCAATCCATAGCTGGGTTTTTTCTCCTTGGATATAGACAATGATCTCATCCAGATATGATGGATATTCTATTAAGATTTACTTCTCCAAAAAAGCTTCACTAAAAAGATTTGATTTGATTTGAATTCAAATTTAAATCTCCATGATTTAAATTTTACCTAATTAAATAATCAACCAAATTAGATTTCTAAAAGATTATCAATATCCTTTAATTCCGCTTAAGGTTTCTTTTTGAATTTCGACTATAACAAGTGATACATGTTGTCCAAATTGCTTGACCATTGAAATAGATGTGCCTATTCTCTCGAGAGATTATATAAACACCTATAAAAGAGAGATCATGCAATCGTAAGACACGATACCAACTCATTGTGACTAGGTGACAAGAAGATGACTTGCTAAAAAATTTCTTCAATCGATCATAGATACTTCCTAGTGAGAATGGTCGGAACCAAACATCCTGACATACAAGTCACTAACAATAACACAAATTATAGGTGATATGTGCATTTTCATCTACTCAACTTACATCTTATCACGAAGCAATCAATTATTTTATTTTGAAAGGAAAATGATACACACACACACAAATATATATATATATATATATATATATATATATATATAAAGGAACTACGACCAAAGTACTAGGGAACCACGAGAAAAAGGCACAAGAAGTACCAAACCCGGGATCAAAACCAACAACAAACATATCCTTCATTTAAGGTCGCTGAAAGGTTTAGGAGGGGAGAGTTTGATCTGGGACCCCAAACAACAAAAGGGAGGATATAAATCATAACTATAAAAACAAAAGCTCATTGAAAAAATCAGCATCAGTCGAAGGTAGAGCTTTTCAATCCAAGGACACACGCAGAAGCACCGAAACAAAAAAAAATGCAACAAGAACAAATATAATGGAGGTCAAAACCACTCACCCCCTATTGGTTTAGAAATAGGATAGGTTTCAAAAGCCAGACCGAGAAGGAGCGAGAGTTTTTCACAGACCTACCAAGATATTATTTCCATGGCAAAAAAATGCTTATATCATTCTGAGATTTCCAAATCGACCAAACCACAACATGCTAAATCATCCTCAACCCCCCCCCCCTCTTTAGTCCTGTGACTTCAAGTAGGCTGAAGATACAAAATAAACCTCATCACTCGAATCATGCCACCTCCACATTTCTCTCTCAAATGAAGGCGTGAAGCCTCTAATCACATATTGGAAATCGTTAAAGAGGGTCAACTCATAATCAAAGAGAAAAGGTTTCCTCCATTTGAGGTCCTAGATTCAACTCCCCCCTCCCATCTACCAAACTACCAAACGGATTTAGAAAAACTGGTCAGAAATTGAGAAAATCAAAAGGGAGGCCCCTCTCCACCAAGGTGATGCCGATCTAAGACAGTCGACTCTCCCACCCAAGATAGAGGACGAAGGGCTACACCATATCTAATTGTGAGAATATCATGCCAAATGCCAGAAGCCCCCAAAAGCAAATGCCACCTACATTTATCCAATAGGGCCAAGTTGACCAACCGGAAGTCGCGAACACCGAGTCCTCTTGATTTTGTAAGCTTATAAACATCCTCCCACTTGACCCAAACAATCTTAGGCTCTTCTTTTACTCCTCCCCAAAAAATTCTCATCTAAATCTTCACGATCTTTTTCTAAACCTTGACCGACATCTTAAAAAAAATTGGATATATTTTATCATATTGATGAAATCTTTCCACATTTTTTCAAGTAAAATTAAACCATGTTTTACTTTTACTCTTCTAGCTAGAGTTGTTTGCCCATAATGTCATGTCACTTTCACTAATCAAGTATTTTTCTTTGTCTATCTAATTAAACCAAGGTCCCATTTTTTCCTCAATTGTACGTGCCTTCAAGTTTCATCAAATTTCAGACTAGTGACCACCAAAAAACTTGACTTATCACATCTAACCTATCTAATACTATAACTACGCTTACGACCCCACTCATAAGCATTCATAACTAATTGCTTTTTGAGAAAGTTATATAATTTTCTTAATAAGCTCAAATTATTCATGTAGCATTGAATTCTATATCCGACTTTAATCAATTTTGGATCAATGTCTCTTATTGTGGCATGTTATATTCAATTCATTATGGAACACTTGTTTCTCTCATTTTGATCAAAGAAATTCGACCAGCAACCAAATTCATTTAAAACACAATAACTTATGAGTGGTTGAGAATTAAAAAGACAAGACAATAAAAAGAAATTAAGTGTTTCTTACACAATAATTCGTGTGTACATTTTTATGTAATCCACATTTTAACATTGCATTATTGTGTTTAACATTGTCACTCTAACGGTTTTTATGGCCAATGGGGAATCATGCACCATTTATTTAAGTAAAATTATTACATAAATAATTTGTTTCTTTGTTTAATGGTTTGTTAGATTGTTATTTAGTTTTTGAGAATCTGTTTTTCTATTATATTAAATACATTTGATTTCCAGAAATTGTGATTAGATTAAGAGAAATTTCAATTATTATGATATATTCGACTTGTTTCCTTTGTGCTTACATGAAATATTACATTGTAATATGGTATGAGTTTGACAAATACAATGAGCCTATTTTTATCCCTTCGGCAGAATTGAATTATGTGATTGTAATTTTATAAAATATTTTTGTTGTGAAAACGATGTCGAAATAGTAAAGTATAGTCGATTTTTTTTATGAAAATTTCTTTGCCAACCTCCCAACCTTCTAGTTCACCTCTGGTGAAAAACCCAAACTACCCCTGACTTCGGAAATGAACTTCCGAACTGCATGAAAAAGGTGTTTTCGGAAGTTCAGCTTCGAAAGCGCATTTTTTTTAAAAAAAATTGTCTTATTTCGGAAGTTCATTTCTGAAACCACAATTTCGGAAATGAACATCCGAAATAAGACACGTTCTGCAGATTAAGCAAAACACTCCCCCTCCCCCATTCATTTACCCTAATCCAACATCAAACAACACCAAAGGCGAAATTTTGTTAAAAGACTTCCAAGGCAACATCAAAGGCTCCAACAAGCTTCCTATACTACATTAAAAAGCACTCCAACCTCTTCAATCGGTAAGCATTTTGAGTTTTAGATCTATGCTTAAAATTGATATTAGGGTGTTTACAAATAGGAAAATATGTATTAGGTTAGGTTGGTACTGGTATTTAGGATGTTTAGAATGTGTAGACATAGGTTTAAAGTTTGATTTTGGGGTCTGCCATTGTAGGTTGCAGAAAAGCTCTGCGCAGGGGTGTTTCGGAAGTTCATTTCCGAAGACACCTCCATCCCAGTTTCGGAAATGAACTTCCGAACTGTATCAGAAGTGCATTTTTTTTGTTTTTTCATTTGTCTCGCATATTAATCGATTTCGATTGTTTACAGGAACATGTCAGGCAACCAGCCAGCACGCATCAGACAGGGCAGGGAGTCCCAGACTGCGTCGGCTAGACGCGAGCGGGCGGCGGCGCAGCTGGCGTCGACACGCGGGCGGGGCCGGGGACGCCGTGTGCGCGTTCCACAGGACTTGGTGGAGAGTTCATCTGCTTCAGGCTCTAGGAGTAGGCTGGCTCGGGTATCTTCTTCCCGCCAGCGAGAGGAGGAGGATGAGGATGAGGAGGAGGAGGAGGTCATACCGGATGTTGACCCTCCAGTCGGGGAGGAGGAGGAGCAGGAGGTGGATAGCTATCCGGGAGGGCCTTTTGACACTTCCCTGCTGATTCACTACCAGGATCACGTCGCTCGGCAGATTTGGGAGGGAGAGGTATTTTTTTTAACTTAGCCGTTTATTTGTCACCATTTTTTATAATTTTACCGTTTATTTCTCGCTTATTTGTTTTTTTTGTAACAGGAGAGAGAGCCTTTGAAAATGGTGAACCACTCCAGGAAGATTTTCGGTCTGTTTAAACCAGCAGCTCAGTGGTTTAACGACCGTGTGCGAGGTTCAGGGCTTAGCGGGCTCTGCATGACCGGGTACACCACCATCAGCACCGGCATGCAGGGGGCATTTGTGGAGCGCTGACACAAGGAGACGTCTTCTTTCCACTTGCTGGTGGGGGAGTTGACGATCACCTTGCATGACGTCCAGTGTCTTCTCCACCTGCCTATTAGGGGGCTGCTGTTGCACCACTCCAGGATCCAGAGGGTCGAGGCCATTGAGTGGATGATGCACTATTTGGGCCTGCCGCACGAGGTTGCTCACTTTGAGTGCGTCACGACTTGTGGGCCTCATGTCCGGTTCACTACACTGAGCATCTATTTTCAGTTCCACCTGGACGCGGCGGCCGAGGCCGAGCAGGAGGATAACGACCTATTCAGGGAGTACCACCGCGGCTGCGCTCTTCGGTGCTGGTACATGCATGTGGTAGGCGCTGCATGCTTTGTGGACAAGAGTGCCAGGTACGTCGACGTGGCCTACCTCCGCTATTTCATGGACCTGGATACCGTTCACCAGTGGAACTGGGGGTCAGCTACTCTGGCATATCTCTACCAGAAGCTGAATGAGGCCTCCAACTGGAGGACGAGGCAGTTAGTCGGATCCTGCACACTGCTTACGGTACGTTTTATTTTAATACATTATCGTATTTATTTATTTATATATGTTTCGTATTTAATTTTAATACATTATCTTGTTTCTGTTTCAGAGCTGGATCATCTCCTACTTCTCCCGCATCCACGACTTTCACATCGATCCTGCGTACGTGGACGCCATGCCCAGGGCCGCCAGATACGCTCTCCAGAGGGGGAACGATGCGGTGGGACCATACCGTCTGTACTTGGACCGCACGATGCACGACGACGTCACCTGGAGGCCGTTCGTCGACTACGCTCAGATTGTCCCCTTTGACGGCATTGCTCTATATTCAGGCTGGTTGGCATGCGGGACCGACATCATGGTTCGATATCTCCCTGAGCGGTGCATGCGTCAGTTCGGATTCGTGCAGCGGATACCCAGGTCACCCTTTGAGGCTGCTCCCGACACTGTGAACCGAGTGCAGCTCACTGCCATATGGGAGCATTGGGAGGATCATGTGGTACCGCTGGAGTACCGTCTCACTCGGGTCACCCAGGACTGGCACAGTGAGGAGGGATACGTCACATGGTTCTACCGGGTGTCACATCCTCTTCTGAGACCCGACATTCCCGGCGCTCCTAGGCCAGCACACGAGGAGATCCTGGAGAACCAGCAGGCCGAGGATGATCACGCCATTGATCTCATGCCGATCTGCCAGCGGATATCGATGATTGGGCGGGACGCGTTGGATCGAGGTATCGTGGAGCGGGGCGGTCCAGAGGCAGTCGCAGTGATGGAGATGATCGTCCTTGATGCGGACCGTGCGGCGACATACACGCGGCAGAGGAGGTCTCAGGGCGAGAGGTTTAGGCACACCCAGTAGTGGTCGGGTTTATATATTTTTTGTTATCGGATTGTATCTTTAGCACACTATTTTTATTTTTTTCGGTTTGTATATATTATTTTCATCGGATTAGTATTTTTTTTTTGTTTATTTATCATATTAGTATTTTCAGTTTATCTATTGCTTATTTTATTTGGCGTTTGCGTTTAATTAAAATGCGAGACTGTTATGAAAAAACATAAAAAAAAAAACACAGTTTCTGCATAATTCGGAAGTTCATTTCCGAAGACACCCCCCATGAGGTGTTTTCGGAAGTTCATCTCCGAAGACACCCCCATGGGGTGTTTTCGGAGATGCACTTCCGAATTAAGGAAATTTTTTAAAATAAAAAAGCGCTTCGGAAGTTCATTTCCGAAGCAGGGGTATTTTGGGATTTTCGCTGGGGGTGACCCCCATAGGGAGGTGGCCAAAGAAAAAACCTTTTTTTATAGATAAGAAACACACAAGGGTAGAAAAAAGGGAAGCAAGATAAAACACAATAAATTTATTATAAACTGCTATTCTTTACTTTCTCTTTGAAACAAGATTACAAGGGTTATAAAATAACACATAATCTCTCCCCCTAATTAGAATTTGCACTATGAATGATGAGAGACTATTATGCTATTTATAAGAAAACTAGCGCACTAAACTAATAGGCTATCACACACATACCTATAACACAAGCTAACTTAAGGAACAAGCTAACTTAAACAATTGACATAACAAACAGACCCAATTCGACATGCTAACAAACCTAGCATGCTTCGACTTCGACTACAACATGTGAACAGACTTCGACGACATGTTAAGATTCTGTCGAATTGTCGAACCAAAAAGCTATCCTTCGACCATACTAGAGTTCGAACCAATATCTCACAATTTATAATATTTTTTGTCTTGATTATGTCGAAAGGGAGAAATATACTCTCAGGACAAATAAAGTATACTCTCTATTTATGTGAAGAGGAGTTTAACTATTCTAAAATTTATATATAAGTTTAATCTTTTACAATTTTCTTGAGAGATCCATTATCATCTTAAAAAAGAAAGAGAACGTGGATGGATGTGTTTGCAGGTATAGTAAAGTGATCTAAAATGGTCAAAGTTATAGATAATTGGTAGTTTTGATGATGACAAAATTAGAAGCGTTGAAATTTACTTCCCTTATGTTTTGACCATTATTAATATTCAAAAATTAAAATTGATATTTTTTTAATAAATTAATTATTATCATATAAAAGGAAGATTGTTAGATTCGTTTTTTAATCTCTTATATGGATTCACATAATTAAATATATTATGTTTAATTATTATTAAACTTTAATTATTGAAAAATTATTTAATTAAGTTTTGTGTATGAATGAATCATGATGGGTTGAACTATTCAATTAATTCTAATAAGAGGTCCATGTTGTCGGTCATTTAGTTATTTAAGTGTTGCTTCATTATAGTAAAATCAACACACTCTCAAAATTCTAGACGACAATGAAAGTATTAATTTTTTTATCACTATTATCTTATCCATTGGACCGTATAATCTGATTCGGGGTCAATTCTGGCAACAATTAATTGTACCGCCCTCTCGATCACACTTGTGGGGTCTTGAACTGTAATTTTTCCTACCAAATTCAGTGTCAATCATTCATACGCACTTTCTCTTACGACAATCTTTCTCAAAGATAAATCGTTCTTATTATTCTTGGTTATTTTTTAATTTAATAAAATATTATAATTTTTATTTATCAAATATCAATAATTTATTTTAAATTCTTCATTTATAACATTTAAAAACAATATATAAATTTAAAATATTTATTACAAAAATGTTTATCATCTTTGCTATTAAATTTGACACTAATTCTTTTCGTTCATTACTTTCATCATTATCAAAAAGCAACAAGTTATCTGTAAGTATCATTTCAATTTTCTAATCATTATCACTCTCACTCAAATCTTCATCATAAAAGACTATTTCATCAAGAAATTGAACATAATCATCATCAAAACATCAATTAATTAAAAATATTAATAAAAAAAAGTAGATGATAATAAAAATTAACAATAATATCTATAATAATATTTATACTATTATTAATACTTTTCTGAAAAAGAAGACGCAATTCTCCTTCCAAAATAAAAAACAAAGCACACAATCTCATTAACATATCAATACAACCATATAAGATATTTAGACAAAAACAAAAGTTATTATATTAAAAAAGATACAAGACTATATACATGCTGACATACCCAATGAGGTGACATACTAATATGTAGAATGAAATATGCCACCAAATTTACTTGCACCAAATATGGATAGAGTACATTGCTAGAACATATATAATTTTTATTTAATAATTTTTTTAAATTAAATTTCTATAATATATTTTTTCCGATAAATATTATACAAAAATAACAAGCAAACGAACAATAAATTACACCTCTCTCCCTTTTAAATAAAAAATAATAATATTTTTATTACAACAATTATATAAATTTACATATAAGATATATAATTACATTCAACCAACCATAACAAATATTTGATAGAGATTTTTTTTTTTTTTGGAAGAATGAGAGACCAATGGAGTATATTATACTATAACAAATATCAAAATTCCACTAGTCTGAATTAATTGAGAGTTTATAGGTGGCGGTTGATATAGAGTAGTACTAATTTGACTTTTAACAAGTTAGCTAGCTTATGCTTATTTTCTTTGCTATTCTTATGGTTTTGTATGACATTCTAAGAATCGACTATAAACCAACTAAAGTAGAGTATGATATTTTGGACCACTACCTCCTTTTTTTTATAAGCATATTTTTCTACTCCCTAAAATTGTTTTAATAAAAGACAATTTAGTAATTAACAACATGCCACAATGTTACAAAAATGTAGTTCAATGTAGTTTGGGATTCTGAAACAATTCAGCAATTGTATGGTATAAGCAGATCAATCTAAAACATGTTATGGATTATAACATGGCAATAACTAGAAGCCAGAATCCACTAGAAATTCAGAAGGCGGATAGAGTAAACAAAATCACGACTTCCATAATGGGGTACCCAGAGACACAATGTTTCATCATATCAGAGACGTGAAAATGGAGTATAAGACCTCACCCAAGGTTCACACTAAGAATGGATGAGGTATAAATGGCTTGCATAATGGGTACCCGAACAGTCTCCATACAACACGATTAGTATGATGGAAGCACTAATAAGTGCCTAAAATGAGCTCAATTTCATATTATAATTAGACACTTATATATTACTCCCTCCCTTATTTGTTATATTTGGTCATTTCGCATAGATTAAAAAACAATAATAAATAAAAGATAGCGACTTTACTAAATTATCCTGATTAACTATTGGTGTATTCAAATTAGCATTAATGTTAAGTGAGAAAATAATAAATTAAGAATATTTATTAGAGAGTATGATTGGAAGATTAAATATAAAATTGTCTTGATTCTCTAAAATGACAAGTATTTTGGGACAATTTGTTTCCCTAAATATGACAATTATTTTGGGACGGAGGGAGTATCTTACTTAGTAAGTGTTATGAACTAGAACCAAAATTGTGATTGATTCCTAATGATGGACTTTTGATATGGCGGTGTGATCTCTAATGCGACAATACGGAGGTGAATTTATAAGATTAGTACTCAAATGCTTAAGTCAGTTATAGAGTTCAAAATGGATAAAGTGTAAGTCTAAAAAGAGTGTGTGTACCTTATGATTTCATGTGTCAGTTATTTACATGTGATGAATAATTATAATGGGTTTCGCCTTATTGGGCTAAACATTTGGATCTTATTTTTATAGGGCCTTTGGTCGGCCTAGAATAGTTGTCCTAAGGCTTATCAAATGTTTTATCAGCCAGGAAGAGTTTCGAAGTTTGGGCCGGTACCTCGTCGTTAAAGTCGATCATAAGGAGACGTTTGAAGGCCGTGAGGTAGTTGAAAAAATATTGGAGAATGGGTGCATTAAATGAACTTTCCATGACTGAGATGTTATGCTTATTTTTATACATGTACAATTTAGGGCGTGACACTCGTTTCTTGGGCATTCATGTGCATTCAAGTTCACTTGTATTTCTAAGGTAAAATCTGATTGTTGATTTTAACTTTACATATTCTTTTTTATCCAACCCACTGTTCACTTCGTCTATATAAAAGTTTCCTGATTCTTTGAGTGAATTGTTTGCAACTTCTTCAAATTGAAAGTCAACTTTACCCCTGCGAGAGCAATTTTTCCTTTTCCCTCAACAATCTTTTCCTGGTGTGTTTTCTTTCTCTTTGGAGTAGGATATTCTCCAATCTAGCCTTTAACCTCCATTTTCTTCACATGCTCTCATCCTTTTGAGGTACCATTTTTACCTTGAACTCACTTTATTATTTATAGTCTTTATTTTTATTATGGCTTGTGTAGATGATCACCATGTAAGTTTGTCTAGTGATTCTAACACTAGTGGACCCTCTTCCTTTGTTAGAACATAAAATCCTACTAGTTCAAACTCTAGCCTTTGGATTGTTAGTTGTTCTACTCCAGTTGTAATAAATATGTTTGATAGTTATGGATCAGAAAGGGATTCTAGCAATTCCTTTGACATGGAAACTTCTTCTAACGAGTCTTTTTTTGATGAGCTTCTCTCTAACGAAGGCGTCAGAGGGTCTCATGAAGGTGATTGTATGCTTAGCTTTACACCCACTCCCTATGTGGTATCGCGAACACTCCTTTTCCCGCTTCGAACCTATCAGAGGTGGAGATTGCTGATTTGAACAGGGAAAAAGCTCGCTTATTTATCAAAACTTATATGTCTTCCTTTAGCGAGGATCAAGTGATGCAGAGGTTAAGGATCCTCTTATGTTCGGGACTTAAAATGCTAATATTGTTAATTCTCTATTTTTATGGTTGGTATTATGTTTGGTAAAACTAACATAAACATGTTGAACAAGATGTTCTATCCACTTCAACTAAAGAGACATGTACAGCAGGATCCTTGAAGTCTGTTATTTAGTTACAAGTGCATAATATTTTGGAATATTATGCAATCCTATGTGGCACTTGATTTAGGGATAAATTATTGTCTCTATTTTCAAGATGTATGATTAATTTCTAAATATTGAGAATATTTAGGGATTTAATAATTTGAAGCCCTATCTTTTTGAAGAAGATTTTGGAGAATTTTGAGCAGTGCCCTACTGCGATTTGAAAGCCCAATCCAGTTCAGAAGATTGTTTTAAATAGCAAGCGACAAACCTAATTGTTGCATGGAACTTACATTGTATTTTGTGTTAGGGTTTGTGCAGTCTTGTGAATTGTGAGCCTCTCTAATACTACATTGATAGAAGAATAGGATTGTGTTTTTAAGTTGTAAGTTATGTTGATCATTCATAAGCTTTTAAGCATTGAGTGATTGTGTGTCTTCTAAAAATTTTGAAATTGATTATCACGGTTGTGATTGAGGGGGATTGAGAAGGGTCTCATACCTAGGTGAGTCTTAGGTAGAAGTTAAGCACATGTAGTGATTAGGTGAGAAGGTTGCAAATTGGAGGTTGTTTACGTGTAAACCGGTGGTTGTTTGCATAGAACTTCAAACTGATACTATCATAGTGGACTTATCCTTGGCTTGGTAGCCTCCAAAGTAGGTGTTGATATTACCTTGTCATTGTGTGTTGTTCAGAGATCAGTTTCTCGACATCTCTTAGGACATCTGAGATTTGAATACCAGAATTTCAAATATCAATTGGCTAGGGTCCTCAGCTATTAGTCGGGTCAACAATGTGCCCCGAAGAAGTACCAGTCTTGTGGAGCCGGATGATGCAAGCATATATAGTTGGGTGGATTATGAGATATTGGAAACTCTTTCCACTTTAGACAACTATACAACCATGGAAAAGACTAATATAGATGAGGGTCGATCTTCTGATTGGTTAGTTCTTCCTTTGGAACCATGCTAAAGGATCTTTGGTAAATTTGGGACACTACTACAAATAACACTTTTTATGACAAAGTGTTCATCTCGAACATGCTAAAAATCAAGAGTATAGGTCCTGGGAGCGTAATGTTTGATTTCTTTTTAAAAAATAAACAATTTCTTCTCAGTTTTCTCAAAAACTGAGGTAACATAGCTATAATTTAATGTCATGTTTTATCCCTAAAAAAATAATAAACCTCTTACCTGTTTTTGGAAAACCGATGGATTATAACTATAACGGATCTCGCTTTGAATCCCTATTCGCTTGTTTAAATTTTTTTCAAGGATTTCTCACTTTGCGTCTTTCCAGATTCCATGTTTTTCTTTGTTAATTAATAAATCTCAAAATCTTTTTGGTATATCAATAAACAAGTTCAGAAAGAAAAAGAAATATTTCATTGATAATAACTATTCCACGTATTCAAACTTCTGAGTCCATTCAACTTCAACATTATCCCTATTAACTATTTATAACTGAGAGAAAAGTTCAAAAAAAACTCTTCTGTATCGTATGAGAATAGTCATTTCATTGTCGTATAGTTTTAAGGGTTTTTTTTTTTTGGAATTTAGTTCGTGGTGGTTTTTGTTGCTTTTGTACTTGTATTTTTATGCCTTCTTTAGCTTTTGTACTACATATATATATATATATATATATATATATATATATATATATATATATATATATATATATATATATATATATATATATATATATATATATAATTAGTTTTAAAAAAAAAAAAAAACTAGCATGAACTGTTGCAATGGTGACTTATCTCATTCAAAGCATTTTTTACATTTCTTTTAATATAATTCATTAAAAATATTTGTTTAATATATTCCTATTTATTTTTTTAACATGTCCTTTGAATCCAAATACTTTTTAAATTTAGAATTCTAATTATTTGATTTTTAATTGTTGAAGAAAAAAAGTTATATTAAACTTTTTAATTCAGATTTATTAGAACCAAAATAAAAATTTAATTACGATTCAACTATATTTAAAATACATATCAAGATATACTATAACAAATCATAAATGTATCAACATTATTAATTTAAAAAAAAAAATTATACAATTTTATTTTACAATTTAAAGTAAATCAAAAGAGCCACCTTCAATTCCTGAACAAAGTGTGTGAGAAAAGATTAGTGTCTGCAGGTAGAATGTTTGAGTGGCTCCATCCATGACACTTAAAGCATAGAAAGTGACAATGCAATCCATGCTTATTGCTGAACAGCAATGTATATACATATTGATTAAAGTGTTTAGGACGTGACATTCATGAGAACATGCCCATACCTATTAAAAGAAGATCAAATTGCTTTACAGCATGTGAAAGAAAGAGAGAAATTAGATCATCCATATCCATATTACGCTAAAATTAGTCTCGACAGCCTAATATATATGGTCCCTGTGGGGTGTGTACTGGTATCTTCGGATTAGATATGCATATGAGAGTGAGACTTTGTTTGTCTCCTTTGGTTGTAAGAGTGAAAGTGAAAGTATATTCAGATAGATGTATGTAGGAATTTGCAGAGAAAAAGGGAAGGTAGACATGCAGAGATGGTTACTGCAACTTTGTATCTCAATGACAGGCTGAAGGGGCAGCCAGAGCTGGTCCTTGTATTTAGGCACCCGGGACTAATCAAGAAAATAATACCCTTAAAAATATTTCAATATCATTTTCTTTTGCGACTTTTTGTTATAAAAAACTATTCATAATTATTCATAATTTGATTTTTTTTTAAACGAATTTGAATAAAAATCAAAGCAATACTATTTAATTTGTATTTCTGATTGATGAGTTTTAAGTGTGAAAGTTTTAAAATTTCACTTCGACTAGAAATGAAAGAAATGTTGGGTTTACAATAGAGGTGACTCATACCCTTTTGTCTTAGGCTATGTTTGGGAGTTTGGAGGGAAGGGGAGAGGAAGGCTTCCAAAAATGAAACTTTAAAAAAATATAGGAAAATATTTGACATTTTTTGGAAAAATAATTTTGTTTAGAATGATAAAAGAGTCATTATCATTAGTAAATTTTTAATTTTCAGAATACTATAACAACCTAAAAGATATTTGGAAAATTTATGTAAGCCCTTCAAAACCCTCCAAAACCCTCCTTCAATATAATTTTTGAGTTCCCCCATTTTATGGGGTTTTTGGTTTTATGAACAAACTCAAACCCTCCAAAACCCTCCTACCCAAAATCTTTTTATCCTTTTCATCCAATTCTTCCTATTTTTCAAAGTCCTCCCCTCCCTTCCCCTCCAAACTCCCAAACATAGCCTTAAGGTTTTGGGTGGATATATGGTGTCAAGGTCTCTTGAAACCATGAACATTTGGCTCATTGACACTTTCGACGCTCCCCAAATTCTTCACAACTGATATCAGAGCTTAGAAAGTTCAAGTCAAAGATGTTTTGAAACAATCAAGTTTACACAAGGTGTGAGATTATGTCGATAGTTGAAGAGCTTCTTACCAACATGGAAGTTACACCATAAGTTTTCAACCTAGTTTTTGACATGTGAAAATTCTTGAAGTGGTTTAGCTTGTAGTGAAGTATACTCTTCTTAAGATGGAGTATGATAGTTTTTAAAACTATGATTGTCAGTAAAGACTATGTGAGAATTCTTGGAGTGGTGTAATTTTAAGTGACTATACTCTTTATGGAGGAGTATGATTGTTGGTGAAGACACTGAAAGATAATGTATTTTTTTAAATCAAGATGGAGATTGTTTGGGTTGGTTGAACAAATGCACGTTGAAGTACTCTTACATCGCTTAGTTTTGCGAAGGAAAAGGAACTCCAAAGCTATATATATGATTCAAGTTCATCAAAGTCTCACATCGCATAGTTTTGTGAAGGAATAAGAAGTCTAAGACTATATGATTCAAGTTTTTCGAAGTCTCACATCGCATAGTTTTGGGAGGAATATGGAGTCTAATGCTATATATAGGAATCAAGTTCTTCGTTACAAGATTTACCAATGAAAAACACTTTAAGCTTGTATTTGACTTTCTTTGTTTTCTTATACTCTTGTATTAGAGTGTTGTGAGATGTAGTTAAATATTTGTTTTGGCAGGTGTGGATGTAAGGCGGTTGGGATAGTTGAGGGTATATTATGTGTTGTAACAATTTTCATATAGTATTATTCTCTTGTTGTCATTTAACAACTGTCGTAGTTTTTTCTGCGATTTTAGAGTTTCCACACTATGTTCTTGTATTGTTATTGTATTCATCTCTTTTTTCTCTATGGCTATTTTTTTTTCCAACATTACAAAAACATAACACAAAAAGTTTTAATAATTTTAATTTATACATTTTTTATGAGGCAATAAGGGTGAGAATATGTTCGTTCTCAAGTTTAATTTACTGGATGGAGCAATAAGTTTTAAAAATACATAATTAATTTCATAGCTTTAAAGAATATATTATTATTTTCTATATTTTTTAAAAATATTTCTAAAATAAAATTATTTATTTATTATTAAAAAATATTAAATATATTAATTAATCATTTCAGATTTCGACAGAGTTTTGGATAGTCTTAGTGTTATGATTCTAGATTTTGACCTTAGCGGATTTACTAGAAAGGACACCGTCCCTCCTAAAGCACAACATATTTTGGCAAGTG
The DNA here is from genome assembly GCF_029867415.1 of Vicia villosa. Taxonomy (NCBI): domain Eukaryota; kingdom Viridiplantae; phylum Streptophyta; class Magnoliopsida; order Fabales; family Fabaceae; genus Vicia; species Vicia villosa. Next base: position 239,649 of record NW_026705802.1, on the reverse strand, counting down.
TCCTTTTTAGTAAAAGTATTCGGGACATGAACGAAAATTTTAACATGACCACAAGACAAAAGGTAGTTTTTTGGTTGTTTGTAAGCAGTACATGCTCAAGATTTTCTCCTTGCTATCCCTATTAATGGTCTAGGCCAACATATGTCCCCGGTAGAGTATCATATCATCCTTTAATACCGGCTTATGATTCTGTTATTTCCTATTGATGAGGTTTGCCCTGTTTTTCGCAAGGCAGGCTTGAATACATTTGGGGAACACACTATTTATTTCAATGAGTTTTCAGGATTCAAATATCGACATGACTTTGTTAGGAATGTCCTCTATGATATATTTAGACATGCTAAAGTATCTGTGAAGAAAGAGACGTTTGTGAATTTCTTAACTAACCCACGGGAGGAGAGATCAACTCTTAGGCTAACATATGTTTTGCTGTATGGATTGATAGGAGAGAAACATGCATGTGTAGACTTGACTAGGGTTTCTCCACTGACGGGGGTGGAGATTGAAGGTTTTACTATGGTACAAGAATCTTTTAAAGTCGTTTTAAATAAAGTGGCCAAGCATGAGAAAGCGTGTTCCAACAATCAACAAGCTTTCAAACCTGGTGCCTTTGACACTTTTGATTTTCTAGCACCATAAGAAGTGGATCTTTTAATGGGAGTTCAAAAGCTCATGCATAGCAATGTTGCGTCTTCTAGGCCAATGATGTAGTTTTTAAGATGATTGATTTTGTTATCCAAAAAAGGGTAATGGCACTGATTATTGCCCGTTTGTATGTTATTTATGTATAATCTTGACTATATATATAGTACACCCTAAAATTCTTAAGGCAATTTATAAATGGATGAGGGATATATGCTAAACAAACCCGGATCGCCGGTAAGTAGTCGGTGTGTGTGTGTGTGTGTGAAGGGGTCGGAGTCGAGACATGAAGCCAGATGTGGCGAAGTATACACCAACCCAGAGTCGATGTACGAAGTCGGGCGGGACAAGAGGCATGCCTATTCGGACGACCTAAGTGCCAAGTCAGTATGACGGTTCCGGTAGTCCAATGGCTGCATGAACATTATGAAAATCAGTGGAGGGACGTTATACCTTATGATTATGACGAAAGGAGTTAGAAATCTCTGTAGATTGTGGGAGCTGGAAGGTCACTACTTAATGAATGCATGTCTTAAAGGTCAAATATAAAAGGGAGCCTTCCATGGAGAGAACGAGGACCAACCAATAGATCAACAATGTAGGAGAAACACAGGCACGCCAATAGCCTCGAATATACCAAATTGTTGAGGTCTCTCCTAATTAACTTCCGGGAGGCTATCCAAAAGTTTTTTTCAAGAACATTTGGCGCCCACCGCGGGGCCTAGGTAAAAATTTCCTAGGCCGCACATCAATACCACTTTTCAAGGATTGTTTGATCATCACCCTACATAAGTGATCAGGATCCTTCTCCGAACATGGCGCACTTGCTGGCCGTCGTGGAGGCTATACGACAGTAGAACAAAGCCCTACAAGATATCGTCCAGACACTCCAGGCTTAAAGCCAACAAAATAGGGTTACAAAGGAAGAATTGTTAGACCTCCAACCGCTGGCAGAAGCAATATGGGACGACTTGATTCCAGAGAACTTCAAACCACCGCCGTTGGCACCCTTTGATGGCAAAAGCGACCCACAATAGCATATCATATCTATCAACAATTAGATAACGATAGTCGGCACCTCTGACTCCCTAAAGTGCAAACTCATATTTGGATCATTCAAATACGTCGCCATACGCTGGTACATGAGTCTGCCCAGTTAATCGGTTACGAAGGTGTCCACTACCAGTCTATTAAATTTGCCCCAAGGTCCCTCTGAATCTCTTCGGGAATACATCGCGCGTTTTAATAAGGAAACCATAAAGTTTTCTCACCCTGATCAAGAAATGTTTGTGGGAGCCTTCCAAAACGGCTTGAAGGCCAACCATTTTAATGAGTCTCTCGCTCAGAAGCCAACCGCCATTATGGATTAGGTGATGAACATGGCTAAATGTTACACCAAAGGTGAAGAGAGCAATATGGAAAATAGGTCCCGAGATGCTAAAGAAAGATCCTAAACAAGGTCGGAGGGATCCGAGCCGAGAAGGAGCGTCTGAGGCACGCTTATAAAGACAGACCCGCTACAAGACCATCTCGGAGGCCTTTTGACAACATCCCCGAGGTCTACACACCAATTAATGCAAAATGAGCATACATAATGCGTGAGGTATACCACCTCAAGATGTAATGGAAAGGAACGACGGTCCATGGTGCGCATACCACTGTGTGAAAGGTCATCACACTGAAGATTTTCACTAATTTATAAAGGAGATAGAGATACTCGTCTAGAGGGGCAAACTATTGTCGTATGTGAATGATGTCAAAGGGACAACGGGAAAAAGGAGTCCATCCCTAAGAGAGTCAAATTCAGAAAACCTGTCTACCAAAAAGGGGAAGGACACTGAGGAGGTACGCGAAAACTAGAAAGAGATATTCTAAAATAATACTGCATGTCTCTCTAGGGCCACTGACGAGGGAAGAAGGGAAGTACGTTGCCGTCAAATTTTTGAGACAGGACTTGGAAGACGTGTTAGCTCATAAAACCAACTTGATGGTCATAAAGGTTCAAATACACGATTGGAGTGTCAAACGGGTGTTGATTGACCCGGGTAGTTCCGTTGAAATCTCGTATTCAGACGCCTTCAAGGGCATGAACATGGACACTTCTGAGATGTTTCCTTTCAAAGGAACCATAGTAAGCTTCTCCGGAGAGAAAGTAAAGGCATTAAGACACTTTCCCACCAAGATCATTTTTGGGAGTGGAGATAAAGCCAAATCCATCCAAGTAAGATACCAGATAGTAAACGCCTCGTCGCCCTATAACATCATCATCGGCAGACTACCGTTCAATGCACTCGAATACGCCTTGTCCATGCTTTATCTGACCATGAAATACCCGCTAGAAGATGGGCGGGTTAGAGTAATCAAGGGCGACCAGGGGCTAGCAAGGAAGTTTTACAAGGATAGCTTGAAATTGAAAAAGAAGTTACTACATGACCGTCCAGCAGAGGAAGACCCATTAAACGTGAACCTGGTCGATCTCGATCCTCGAGAGGACCCGACAACCGATAGTCTAATATATATTGGAGAATTAAAGAAAATTCAGATCGCGAGGAGGAGTTCCAAACCATACAGATAGGCTCTAGGCTATCGCCAAAAGAGGAGACGGGCATCATCAAAATACTAAGAGACAATGTGTATCTTTTCACATGCATGGAAACCTTCTGACATGTTGGGAATCGATCCAGACATCATATGCCATCAACTTTCTATTGATCCAACCCTCAAAGTCGTGACCCAGAGAAAATGTAAAGATTGAGAAGAAAAAAGGCATGTTGTCTTAGAAGAGGTCGTGAAACTTATGAAGGTCGGGTTTATCCCGAAGATAAAGTATCCTACCTAGATGTCCAACATCATCATGGTCAAAAAGAAAACTGGAAAATGGTGCATATGCGTCGACTTTGTGGATCTCAACAAAGGATGCCTAAAGGATCCTTATCTGCTTCCGTACATAGACATGCTCATCGACGGATCATCCGGGTTTCAAATGCTCAGCTTTATGGACGCCTACTCGGGCTACAATCAAATAAAGATGAATCCGCTGGATGCCCCCAATACGGAGTACATGACTAGTATAAGCAATTATTACTACAAAGTGATGTTGTTTGGTCTTAAGAATGTCGGGGCTATGTATCAACAGTTAATGGACATGGTGTTTGCATTACAGATAGAGATGAGATTATAAGTTTAGGTGGATGACATGGTGATCAAAACCCCAAAGAAAGAGATCATGTTAAAGACGTAGAGGAAACATTCAGATCGGCGAGAAAGTTTAATATCGCCCACATCTCTGCAATAATAACATCGCCTGGCCAATTTTCCACGCATATCCTCTTTCCTGATTTTCGAATGAGTCCCTGAACAAGTTTCTGCATCCTTCCGTGGAAGTAGACTTCTTGCAGGCACCGCCACAATTGAGCTTGATCTAATTGCCCTCATCGATATTTTTGGCCTTTGGCTTTGATGACCTAACATTTCCTTTTACACTTCCAAATGTCTCGGTTTCTTTTACAAGATACACAATTATCCTAGTGGTTTCTGAGGTCGTTGAAATCCTTCTTCAAAGAGAGCTTTGTTCTTCCACTTTCATAAATACTAATAAAAGATCATAAATATTGACCTCCTATTATCATTGTGTGAATATGACCACCTGTTCTAATATAAAATAAATATAATTATTATTTACTTTCGATTATTTACCCTATAGTCTTTTGTATGGTATTAAAAATTAGAAAATATAAGGTTAGCTTGATGAAAATAATGTGAGTATTAGTGATTTATTCCTTTCCTTCCTTAAACTCTATTTCCCATCACACCCAAACAGTGAAAATCTTCCAACTTTTCCTTTCTTTCCTTTCCATAATTTATTTTCACCGTTTCTCTTTCGATCCAAACGAAACAAATCAAAGCGCATTGGTAAGAGGAAACGAACAAAGACGGAAAAAATCGCCGGCAACACCAAACAATCGCAAAATTTCTGTTGCAAAAATCCGAATGCTCCTTTGTAGAACCAGAAATGCTGTTCTCAAACCCTCTCTTTCCTCTCTTCTTCATTTTTACTCTTCAAATTCCAAGAAAAACAAAACTAACCCTAATTTCAAAAACCCTAAAACCCTTTCCCCCAAATCACTTCAACCCAATTCCCCCAAAGCTCCAATTCCGCGTCTTTTACCTAATACAACGATGTACTCATTGCTCACTGACCTTGTTTCTTGCACCAGTGAAACTGACACTGCCATTGACAGTGTTTTGGATTCATACAAAGGGGAATTAACCTCCAACCTCGTTCTTGGTGTTTTGATGAGTTACAATCACTTGGGTAGAGCTAAAACTTTGAAATTTTTCTCATGGGCTGGTGAAAAAATGGATTTTGAATTTGATGATGATGTGATTGAGTACATGGTTGATTTCTTTGGTAGAAGGAAGCTTTTTGATGATATAAAGTGTTTGTTGATGACAATTGTTGCTCGGAAGGGTCGAGTTTCGTATAAGGCGTTGTCGATTTGTATTAGGTTTTTGGGGAGAGAAGGGAGGATTAATGAAGTGTTGTCATTGTTTGATGAAATGGAGAGTGTGTTTGGGTGTAAGCCTGATAATCTTGTGTGTAATAATGTGCTTTATGTGTTGTGTAAGAAGCAATCTTCTGTGGAGATGATTGAGCTTGCGCTTTCGATTTTTGATAAGATTGAATCTCCTGATAGTTTTTCTTGTAGTAACATGATTGTTGGTTTGTGTAGACTTGGTAGATTTGAGGCGGCTCTTGAGATTTTTCGTAAAATGGATAAGGTTGGCGTGCATCCGACTCGTTCTGCGATGAATGTTCTTATCGGGGAGCTTTGTTCGATGAGTTCAAAAGAAGGGTCTGTTGAGAAAGTGAAAGTGACGAATGTCCGTAGACCGTATAATATTTTAGTTCCTAACATGGGAGGAAATCAGGCTGCAATTCAGCCTGCTGTTGAAGTGTTTTTCACCGTTGTTAGTTCCGGCTTGTTTCCTAGTACTTTTGTTGTGTTTAAGCTTATGTCCGAGCTTTGTCGTTTAGGTAACACCGAAGAAGCTGTTAAAGTGTTGAAGATTGTTGAGGAGAGGAAGCTAACTTGTGTTCAAGAGGGATACTCAATTGTTATGAAAGCATTGTGCGATCATCGCAGAGTGGAGGAAGCCGGTAATTTGTTTGGGAGAATGTTGGAGACCGGCTTAAAGCCGAAGTTGGTTGTTTACAATTCTATTATATCGATGTTGTGCAAACTAGGAGATTTAGACAACGCGCACGGTGTGTTTGAAATCATGAACAAGAATCGATGTTTTCCAGATAGTTTAACATACATTGCTTTAATCCACGCTCATTGCGAGTTTAAGAATTGGAAAGTTGCGTATGAATTGTTGGTCGAAATGTTGAGTTTGGGATGGATTCCACATTTTCATACTTACAATTTGGTGGATAGTCTTTTGAAAGAACATGATCAGTTGAATCTGTGCCTTAAATTGGAAAGGAAATTGGAGAATCAGAAGTTGCTGAAGATGTGTAAGGAAGGTCAACTAGATGATGCTTATGAGAAAGTAAAATCAATGCTTGAAAAGGGTGTTTATTTGTCGGCTTATGCTAGAGACACATTTAAGGTTGAGTTTCAAAAGAGTGGCAAGTTAGAAATAGCACATCAGTTACTTGAAAATACTCAAAGAGTTAAGGAGAATCAGGAGATATAATTAACAGAAGCTAATTAGTTGTAGAATACAAATTCATTTGTTGTTGTAACAAATTTTGGGTTTTAGAGTTGATATTTTTGTGCTGTCATATAAATTTTTAACATTATGATCTAGAGAATAGATAATTGATGAACTAGCAGAGATAGGAGAACTCACGTGACTAGGGGCATACAACTTTGACATGAAGTCATGATTCTGTGTGGTTAGATGTAAAGGGGCTGGATGGTCGACAGGGGCTTAATCACTTAGAGTTTTTCTGCACTGCTATTGATAGGAGGGTTAGACAGAAACAGGTTTCTCTGTTTTGGTTGGCCACTTTGTGGTCTGTTTGGTTGGCTAGAAACAACCTTTTATTCAAGGGTATGCCGGCTGTGTTAGATAATATAGTAGAAAATATTAAGATGGTGTCTTGGTCTTGGTTTTCCATTGGCAACAAGGGGGTAAAATGTCCCTTGTGGTACAACTGGTTCCATGCACCTTTAGATTGTTTTTCTGCATGCTGAATGTATTTCTATTGAGTACTGTTGGTACTCTTTCATAATACATACCTTTTACTTATAAAAAAAAAAATGATTTTGTTCATATGAGTAGTTACTCTTGCTAAGGGTCTCTACACTAATATCTTTGGTTTCTCTAGGGTTAGAAACAATATCTTCAATTTCTTCAAAGCAAAATTTGATTAACATAAACAAATTTATTACATAAATATGATAAATTGTTAAAAACTTCTAAAATCTCAAAATGTTAAGAAATTACAAAATGCAAAAATGCCGTTTTACACCAAATCCTAAAATCTTAAGAAATTCTAAAATCAAGCATAAAAAAAATAGAATCATGTGTTCAATCAAAAAATCTCAACTAGAGGATTTATTTTCAAACAAATAAATCATTCTTTGAATCCTAAATCATCTTCTTCGTGTTTCATTATGGAAACTCACCCAAAACGAAAAAAGTTAAAAAAAGGAAATTGTTAATCCCACCTTCGTAAATGGTGGAAAAATATTTTATGAAAATTCGAAAATATTTTTTTGATTTCGAAGATGCATTTCTAAATTTTTTATGGGCATCACTGAAACACGCTTCAAATAAGCCTCGCCCCATATATTTTAAAAAATTAATTTCGGAGATAAACAAACCCTATCAGTTTTTTTTTCTAATTTAACAATTCAATGACTTTTCCAGAACTACAATTTCGAAGTTGTGAAGCGGGAATTTGAAAATTTGTCACCTTTGCATGTTAGTCATTCCTGAAGATGTATTTCTGAAAATATCAAAAGTGATTTTTAATAAAACAAGGGTTAAATATGTTATTGGTCCCTATAAATATTTTAATTTTGGCTTTTAGTCCCTATAAAAAAAAATATTGACTTTTAGTCTCTATAAAATTACTTTTGCACGCAGTTTTAGTCACTCTACAGGGACTAAAACTGCGTGCAAAAGTGATTTTATAGAGACTAAAAGTCAACATTTTTTTATAGGAACTAAAAGTCACTTTTGATAATTTTATACGAACTAAAAACATATTTAACCCATAAAACAATACCCTACATGATGAGGCTTCATAGCCATTTTTATCCAAAACCATTCAAAAAACACTTCCATTCTCAATCAAGATTTTCACTCTAAAGCTTCAATCTTTTGTTTCATCACATCAAAAGGAACAAAAGAAGTTTGAATTTAAGGTAAAGAATGTTTATTTCAATCCTCATTACTCACATTAATTATATTTTATACCTGACAAAAGTTACGTTGTTTCCGAAAATGCATTTTTGGATTCTCTATGAGTTATTCTAGAGATGCATTTCCGAAATATGTTCATTTCAATCTATTTTTGAATATTTATGTTATTGTTTGCATTAAATATGGTGCATCCTGATGTTTTTCTCAAATCTATTTTATCTATTTATGCCAAACATGTTGATGCGAAAGAGGTAGATGTTAGCAACCAACTTACAAATGGACAAAAGTTTGAGTTTCGTGATCATATGCTTAAATGGATTCACGCAGATGCATTCAAATTGGGGTTTGGTGTTGTAATCAGAAGGTTCAATAATGGTTCAAATAGAAGAGTTGCATTTATGACAATGACATAATGGGAAGTATACAACTCCTCTCCGTAAATTCAAACGGGATTAAAGAGGTGGGCTATGGAACATTATAATGCTGTCAATACACCAACTGAAGCAAGGTTGCAGCTGTACAAAAGTGATGATGAGCATAATGTGGATCCAACGCAATATAGATGATTGATTGGATCATTACGTTACTTGTGCAATACACGGCTATATTTGGCGTTTAGTGTCGGTATTGCCAGTAGATTCATGGAGAGACCAAAGGTGTCTCACTTGGTAATAGTTGAGAGGATCCTAAGATACATCAAAGGAACTCTTGGCAGCAGAATTCTCTTTCCTGCAACAGATACATGCAGAAAATACGATTTGTTCGATTATACCGATTCCAATTGGTGCAGAGATAAAGATGATCGAAAGTCTACAGTTGGTTATCTCTTTATGTTCGGAGGAGCACCAATCTCTTGGTGTTCTAAAAAGGAACTGGTGGTTGCACTCTCTTCTTGTTAGGCCGAGTATATCGTTGTGTCGTTATGTGCATGCCAAGTTGTGTGGGTTTAGGGTTTAGGGTTTAGGGTTTAGGGTTTAGGGTTTAGGGTTTAGGGTTTAGGGTTTAGGGTTTAGGGTTTAGGGTTTAGGGTTTAGGGTTTAGGGTTTAGGGTTTAGGGTTTAGGGTTTAGGGTTTAGGGTTTAGGGTTTAGGGTTTAGGATCCAACGCAATATGGATGATTGATTGGATCATTACGTTACTTGTGCAATACACGGCTATATTTGGCGTTTAGTGTCGGTATTGCCAGTAGATTCATGGAGAGACCAAAGGTGTCTCACTTGGTAATAGTTGAGAGGATCCTAAGATACATCAAAGGAACTCTTGGCAGCAGAATTCTCTTTCCTGCAACAGATACATGCAGAAAATACGATTTGTTCGATTATACCGATTCCAATTGGTGCAGAGATAAAGATGATCGAAAGTCTACAGTTGGTTATCTCTTTATGTTCGGAGGAGCACCAATCTCTTGGTGTTCTAAAAAGGAACTGGTGGTTGCACTCTCTTCTTGTTAGGCCGAGTATATCGTTGTGTCGTTATGTGCATGCCAAGTTGTGTGGATTACAAATCTAGTAGGAGAGTTGGGCTGTAATGTTGGAGAAACTGTCACGTTCTTTGTTGATAATGTTCCAACCATTAACCTTGCTAAGAATCCCATTGCACATGGGAGAAGCAAGCATATTGAGATGAAGTTTCATTATTTGAGGGATCTGGTGTGTGAAGGCAAGCTCAGGTTGGGATACTCTGAAAGCGAATAACAAAAGGGGTCACAAATGTTGTGTTCAAGAAGTTTGAGATGAGCTTGGGCATGAAGAACTTGGAGCATTTGAATTAAGGTGATGTATTGAATATACATAATAATCAAATGAATTGTATAAGCTTCTGGAAGCGAACTGATGTGAACAACTCTGCAGGAACTGGTTTTTTCGAGGGCAATTTTAGATTTGCATTTCTGTTTTGAGTAGACGTAATCGGTTACAGCATTTAGCGTAACTAGTTACAAGCCCGTGTTTGGACTTTTTAACTTATTTTAAAGTTTTTGTATTCCACTTGTTTTACTTAATGTCGATTTTTCACCTCATCTCAATTATTCTCTATAATTTTCTCATTTCATCTTCTCTAATTATCACTTTTTTCATTATCACTTTTTCATTGATTCACCCACATAATTTGTATATGTTTAAACAAATATGAAAATGTTTGTCAAATAATTTTTTTAAAAATTTTGTTGGAAGAAATTTTCTACCTCTATACTTCCGAGTAAATAATTTCTGAGAATATATAATGAGTCTGTGAGCAATTGTCTCTAATGTAAGTGCACTTGAATTAAATTAATAGATTAATTACTCAATAAATTTAAAAATTAAATATCTTAAGTATTTTGTAGTGCGAAGACAATAGTGTGAAAAGCAAATAGTGAAGACAAACAAACAATGAGTACGAGGTCCAAAAACTTGAACTCCGTTTTCTACTCCGATGTCTACCATCCCATTCAAGCCGGAAGTATCGACGGCACCGACATTCTTCCTCACGACAATGCCATTCTTCGCGCTCAACTATGTTCCTCTATTGGCCTCTGTTCGTATTCAAATCTCCATTTCCCTCTTTTCACTTTTTTTCCCTCAATCTTCATCATCGTTTGTTTATTTTCCAAAATTCAATTTTGCAGATGACCCATTTGGTGATCCTAAGGCCACTGGTGACCCTTATTGTACTCTGTTCGTGGGTCGTCTCTCCCGACTCACCACTGAAGACACTCTCCGCAAGGTAACCTTTTTAGGGTTAACTATATTCATCTCACGTGTTAGAACTGAATATTGTCTCTCATTTATAATTTCAGTTTAATTAAATTAGGTTCATGTGTCTGTGCTTCATAGGTTCTAACTTATGTGTTGTAAAGGGGTATCTCAAACTCAGTTATATTGATTGATTTATTGAAGCTTAGGACACTGCCACTTCTTTTGTTTTAGTTGTTCTTTAAGTTTTCCCATATCTTTATTTTTGTGATATGGAATGTTAGGGTTTATCTTTCAGGTTATGAGTCAGTATGGCCGGATTAAGAACTTGCGCTTGGTGAGGGACATTGGTAATTTTCTTTAGTTTATCTTAATTCTTGAACTGTCTTTGATTTCAATTTTTTAGTGTTGTTTTGCCTCACTGTTTTACATCTTCAAATTGGGTGTTTTCGAAAAACATGTAATAGGTGTTGTATTTCATGTTGAACTTGCGTGTCAGTAAGACCGAGGACTTGCTGATTGCGGGATTGTATGATGCTCTTCATTGGGTTGTGTTTTTGAATAATAACGTTTGAAAGGATATGTTATTTCAATTGCTTTGTGGCTTCTGCAATTTGTCCGCCAGTTTATCAGCTATTTCTCATATTGGATTTTCGGCAATCCTTTATTTTCCGCGGTCCGCTATTAATAACTCTGATTTAAGCTTTTTTGAAAACTATGGAATATGTAATTCCCGTAGCAACTAAGATTCTACTCTTTTTATTTATTGTTTCACTTGTATAATTTATTTTCCTTTGAATGATATATTTTGACAAGGACTCTTTTATGTATTTTATTGTCAATTTGTTTGTAGGACTGAAGTTTGAATTTATTAATTTGTAGTGACAGGAGCTTCTCGTGGTTATGCTTTTGTCGAATTCGAAGCTGAAAGGGAGATGCGTCAAGCATATATGGTACTGCAATATGTCAACTTTGTTTTCTTTTCATCTTAAATTAAAGAACTTCCATTTAAAGCTTTATGACATGTACACACACAACACACACACATAAATATACACAAAGACACAAATCAGTATTCTTGTTCAAATAAAAAACTGAAATCATCTTGGCTTTATTTGGCTAAATAACGATGTTACTAATACTTATCTGACTTTCCGGTTTGTAGGATGCTCATCATTTGATTGTTGATGATTGTGAAATCATAGTTGATTATAATAGACAACAACTGATGCCCGGATGGATTCCTAGAAGGTTAGGTCAGTTGAAGCGACTCATTCTTGATGTTGCGATTATTTTCATTGAGCCCGAGTCATCTGATTACTTTTTCGTTATCTCCTGCAGGTGGTGGTCTTAGTGGTAACAAGGAGTCGGGACAACTTCGTTTTGGGGGAAGAGAAAAACCATTTCGTGCACCCTTGTATGCATCTGTTTCTTTGTATAATTCTTTAGTGTAGAGGTTTTGTGAAAAAGGATAAAGCTACATTTGACTTGTGTGTTACGGACTTAAAGTTTTATTGATTATGTATTTTCTCTACTATTTAACCAGGAAGCCAATTCCATATGCGGAGTTGAAGAAGCTTGGTATCCCACCTCCGCCCGAGGGAAGATACATGTCACGTTTTGAGGTGATGTTATTTTACCTTTTACCTTTTAACTTTTGGCTTTAAGCAAGTGTTCTATTACCTTGCTGCTAAGAATGCATGTTTCATATTGAATATTATACGGCATTATTAAACAACATAAGAATTTTATAATGACAAGTGTTCCTTACATATAAATAGGTTCCATCCCCTCCTAGAAGAGAAAGGAACCTCTCAGACAAGGAAGAAGACTCTGATACAAGGGGTTCTAGTGACAGAAACAGGACAAAAGGAAGCTCAGTTGAGATGGAGGAAGGACACTACAAAAGAAGTTCAAGTCACCGAGGAGACTACTCGCGTGGAAGGAGCTCTTCAGAGAGGAGTGATGGTTATGATGACAGGAGCTCTTCGGAGAGGCGTGATCGTTACCATGACAGGAGCTCTTCAGAGAGGAGTGATCGTTACCATGACAGGAGGTCTTCGGAGAGGAGTGATCGTTACCATGATAGGAGCTCTTCGGAAAGGAGTGATCGTTACCATGACAGGAACTCTTCAAAGAGGAGTGATCACTCTTCAGAAAGGAGTGATCGTTACCATGAGACGAACTCTTCAAAGAGGAGTGATCTCTCTTCGGAAAGGAGTGATCGTTACCATGAGACGAACTCTTCAAAGAGGAGTGATCGCTCTTCTGAGCGGAGCTCTTTAGAGAGGAGTGATAGTTACCATGACAGAAGCTCTTTAGAGAGGGATGACCGTTACCATGAAAGTAGCTCTTCCAAGAGGAGTGATCGTTACCATGAAAGGAGCTCTTCAGAGAGGAGTGGTCGTTACAAGAGTTCAACCGAAACAGATAAACATTCACGTAAAAGAAAAGAAAGAGGTGAACACTCTCCTAGGCGGGAAAAATATAGTCGCTATTCCCCTCGTGAGGAAGACTAAGGTCTACAACTCATTATCACTCCTCTATTGGCCCTTTTAGTTAATTTTTTTTTTACGATGAATATGATGATGGTGCAGTGCATAGGTTCAATGATCGTGATTTTGGTTTTTCATGTGTAGTAGGGTTTTATATGCAAGAGCACTCGATCTTTTAAAGTAAGTACTTGTCTGTTGTAGCAGTTATTCAAGTCATAGGCAGTAGCATAGTGCAATCCCAGAGGTTCCTTGAGGTATATTATTTAAAGCACAATCGTTTCTGTTCCCTTTTTTTTCCACTGTTTTTGCTGGATAAAAAAAGTGATGGAGTGTGAAAACACTTGGATGTCTAGGAACATTGTTCTTTTAGTTTACTTGTAGTTATATGGTTTTGGGAAGAAAGAAAAGTTGATTAGATTTATAATTTGAAGAAAGACAATGTTTCAGAGTCATTTGTCAATGTTTTTTACATAGAAAACCTAAATTTATATTGAGAGTTGTATTGTTATTATTTTTTGGGTACAAAGAGTTTTAAGAAATAATGATATGTCAGCACATTGATTTTTTTCCTTAAAATATGAGAGACATAATATTATCATATATTTCTTAAACACCAAGGTACAATGTTATGGTTCTTGAAAGCTATATTAACAAGTCGGAAATTTGATTCTATCCAAAGTGAATTTCAATCTTTCTTGTAAGCAATTTCTACGGCCAAAATCACTTAAATAAGCTCAATATATATGGTAGTAATGGTGCCCATATTTTGAGAAAAGCTTCTTAAAGTAGCAACAAACAATGTCAATGATGCAAGCAAGAACTACATCTTTGCATTGAAGCGTCCTCTATCCCAATAGATGAGAGCTTGACCGAAACTAGGAGTCAAGAGTTAAACATCAGCCATCAACCAAGCAGTGACAAATATATTGTTCAAAACCGCAAGAAAAGAAAATAAATGAGTATTGAAATTAGTACCTTGGTGGCATAAATCACACTTAGAGACTTCTCTAGCTCTAAATTTCTCATCAGTTAGTAGATTGTTGAGGGAAAGTCTCCAAAAACATAAGAGATTTGGAGGGAAAAATGTGAGCATTCTAAATGGCTTTAGCACAAGGCACATGAGAACCATTAGGGTTGTAGAACGAGTAAGCATCTTTGAAATTAAAATTCAAAAAAAAGAAAAAGAAAAAGAGAGTGATGCTTAATAAATTAATGTTCATAACTATTAAACATAGGAATGGAAATCATGCCCAATAAGTTATTCAAATTAGGATAAATTTGAGCAACAGAGCTTGAGATGTTCTAATTGTCATTATGAATGAAGTGATTAACCCTAGCCATTAAATGATGATGTCTCATAATATTAACCTACGACATATAAACCAAAGGTTCATGTAATCAATTGCCAGTCTAATAACGGATGATTTTGCCATTACCTAGCTTCTACTTGCTATGCTGGACAATATATTGCAATCTATAACTGATACATAACCAATTGGAGGAGTTGATGCAGTATATAATATAACCGATCATTTAACTTACCATTCCCTCGGTTACCTGACACCCCCTAAAATGTATGAAAAGACTATATTAATCTTGTTCAAAGCTTCCATCAAAATTTTTAAAATTTCATGCGATACCGGAAAATTCAAGCACAAACCGAAAACTCTTCAAAAAAGTGAGATTTTTTACTGGAAATTTTACTAGAAGTTTTGAAAATTTCAAAAGATTTTATCAAAATTTTTAATTTTTAAATTTTTTACCAGTACTTTTGAAATTTCCAAAACTAAATGTAACTTGTCGGAAATTTCGTACATATAAAAAATTTCAACATTGCACCAGAAATTTAGTTTGAAAATGTTTTTTTTTTTTGACAAGGCTTATTGTTTATATTAAGAAAACATGGGGTCTCATATTTAATTTTAATTTTGGGGTGGAAAGTTAAATCCCCAATATAAAGAAAGCCTAAACCGTGTTTTGGAGAGATGTAAAAACAACGTCACAGTCGACTTACCCGTTTGTACTTGCACGAATGTTGGAAAACCTTAACAAATGCCTAGCTCACCGGATATATCTACAAAGGGGCGATCATCAAGTGGTTCATAACACTAACTTGAAACTCATTAAAAGGAAGGAATAATCCTATGATAAAGAATAAGCACTCATGTAAAGGGATAACATGCCTATCATATTTGCTGCATATCCTCTTATCTTAATCACGAGGAAACATTCTCTAGTCAAATGAAGGATCCGACGTCAATTGAAGCCTGGTCTAAAATGCACTCACAAACAAAAACAAAAAACAATCCATAGTATTTCTCGGTTGACCCTATCGTCTGAGATGTCTTTATTGGCCTTCCTAGTCGCAGTTGATACAATATGTATTATAAAATATGCTACAAAGAAAAGTTAAATACAGATGTGGCAAGAAAGTAAGTTTAGACACTAGCACTCATAGTAAAAGACCAACAACAGAAGAAATTTCTCGAGAAAGTAACAAAGAGTTTATTGTTCCCTGTTCTAAAAACCCTAGAAGAAAAGGGAGTATAAGCAAAATAAACGTTAAAATTTATCTTAAAGAAAATGGATCAATCAAACATACTTGTCAAGTACCAAGGAACAAGATCATATGAACTTGACCAAGCATTCGATCAGGAAAGCTCACAAAGAAAAAAATGACAAAGGAAGTAGAAAGAACTCTTTTACAAGCCAATACTAATGGTATAAAATGTCAAAATGACGCTTTAGAAGCCTCATATACACGATTCATTCACTAAGGATCATATGATCCACTACACACTACCAACGATTGAGATTTACTCGAAAACTATTCGAAGGACTCAAATGCTCAAAGGAAGAGGAAACAACATCACCAATGAGCGTAGGGACATGTGTCAATTTTTCCTAATGAAACATTACCTATTACAAGAAAAACATTTAAAACACCTGTTCCCGATGACAATGACGTCCCATCAAAGGCGTCCACGTCCCCAAATCCAGTGGCCAAATTGGAGCAGATATTACAAACCCTCATCTTGCACATTAGAAACAAGTGTTTGGGGCAACTGTTTTAGGCCTTCAACAAGGCCCAATGGTAAGGCAAAAGAATTCAAACGCTAAGTATGTAGACTTTATTTCTTCTTAAAGAAGACAATTTTGCGTTTGAGAGTTGTACTGACCATCTAGATTATCTAACGAATAAACGCAATCCACATCTCACTCCACGCTTTCAATTGCCAACCACTCTTCCTAATTTAAAGGGAAAACATACAATTTCCTAGGTATTCAAATCCATTCTCATTCACGCATCACTTCTCACTCTCTTACTGACTTGAGCATTGTAATACTAACCTTGTAGATTAACCCCTTTTCTATCACATTGAAAGTTTAGGTTTAGAGCAGCAAACTTTGCCTCCTCAATTATTGATCAACTTTAATTCTACTATAGAACAATGATCACTTCAATTACGAATAGAAAAACTAATAAATATATAACATATCACATGTTTTATTTCTTTACATACATATATTTTGAATTTATAAGTATTAAATCATAACACATTTTTAAATAGAGACCGAGTTAATAGTCACACGGCCTGACAATTGATTAGGGGTGACAAAACGGGTCCAATTCATTGTGCATGCCTGATTTACCCACATTTTTTCGCAGGGCATATTGAAGTTTTAAACCCACACCTTCTAATATGTCCACACCGTCATTTTGTTGTTGTTGCGGATGTAGGCACAAACATAAGTTCTTGCAACTTGTATACTAAAAATGTGTTGTACCCGTGGATTCGACCCACCCTCATATTTTTTTCAAAACGGACTAAAATTTTAAATTGCACCTCGCCCTTATCCCATCCTAGGAGTATACATGGGTTGGGTTGGAATGGGTTTGGACTAACCCGTTATCCAACCTGCTCAAACTTAAATGGGTTGGGTTCACCATCCAACACACAATTTTACTATCAAAACCAATCTGAACCAACCCGTTCATTTATGGGTTGGGTTGGGTTCGTGGGTTGTGTTTCAAATTAAAAAATAAAAAAAAAATTTCAATTTAAAAAAATCGTAGTAAAATTCAATACATTTATACTGATTTCTAATAGACAAAATGGATGAAACACATCATATAATATCTAATAATATTAATCAACATGACATAACACTGAATAATAATATAAAATTTTACAAGACACGTTATTTTTATATAATACGTAAGTTGGAAATGATACAAAGGAAAATAAGAAACAACATTTAGTCTTAGAATTACGTAAACTTATTGATTTAGTAGTATTATTGATGGAGAATAAAACTTTTTACAAAAAATTATGGTTAGTAATGAGATAATAAATTTATATTTCTATTTAAAATAATAATAATAATAATAATAATAATAATAATAATAAGAAATTACTAATGTCAAATCCATGAGTAGGATCAACGACTTGCAAAACTCAAACTCGATACCCGAAGCAAAACTACATGAGTTGTTGCTGGTTAAGTTTGATATATACGTAAATGAATGAGTTTGAATAATTTATGAATTGGTTCAGTTTATATTAGCGGGTTCGTGGGTCCACCCACACCCATAAACATGCCTACCTCATCCTATATTTTTAGGAGCTTTAACTGAACCGATCATCAGTTTGATTTTTTAAAACATCGGTATAAAATAACCGTTCAAAAATTTTAAATTTCTAATCGAATAAAAATATAAAAAATCCTAGTACTTTTCTCGATATTTGTTGAACAGAAAACTATAATGACTGATTTGTTTAATTTGACTTTACTATTACGCGTTGGAGACGAAGCCTTACCCAACCCATCAAATAGTACAAAAATCTTTACTCTATTTGCATTTCTCTCTTTTTTTCATTTTCCTTTCTTTTTAAGCAAAAAATTATCTTTCTTTGCTATTTTCTCTCACCTTTTCCACCAACTCAAAACAAAAAAAAAGCCCTCTTAATTTTTCAAAAAAAACAAAAAATCATTCTTGATTTCTTCTTCAAAGGTTCAGTTTTTTCAATCTCTGTAGTTTAATCTAATCACAGCAAACAATGCCAAACTGGGAGCTTAAGAACTGTTGTGATCACGACCAGAAGCTCTTCATTGCTTTCGTTGGTGTTTACACCGTTGTCATCCTCCTGGTAACCACTTCTCTCTCTACACCCATTTTTCTTTTTTGTTCTCAGAATGGAAAAATGATTACTTTAGGTATTTGAATTATAGTTAATTATTGAGGATTTAGTTCAAATTTTACTGTAATTCATATTAATTAACGATCCTATTTTATTGATAATTGATTTGTATGGTTGTAAATTATAATGCAATCTATGTCTTGCTTTATATGATTTCATTTAGTTCCATAAATTGAGCTTGAAAATGTTTTCATGAAAGAATCGCGCCTCGCGCGGTTGAATAGCTATGAGGTTTATAAGTTATGTCATTTTTGTTTTGAATTTTTCTTGGATTAGTTGTGACTTGATCAAAGTTTGGTAGATGGATCTACTGGATAACCTAATTTGAATAAGTACTAAATACTACTTGGTTGTTTGAACTGATTAACTAGGTTGACTTGACATTTGACAATGGACTTTGTCAAAAGAAGCTCCTTAGTTTGTAAAATCCTATTTGAATTGTTATGGGTTAAAACAATGAGGTTTCAGATATTTTTTGGATTAAATAATCGATGATGTTTATGTTATGTAGTTTTTGTTTTGTTTTTGGATATGATGACATGTATCTTGGTGGTGGCTATAGAACTGATTTGTTATGGTAATACTTTGTTGTGGTGATTGTAGCTATGGAGGACTTTTCTGCTTACACCGTTTAAGCTCATTACTGTGTTTCTGCATGAAGCGAGTCATGCCATTGCCTGTTTGCTCACTTGTGGCAAGGTAAGACTGTAAATGTAGGAGCTTAATGCTATTTACTGATACAAGTAGACAGCTCTGGATGATTATTTTCCTCTGCAATATCATGTTAATGCATCAGTGCTACATGCTTAAAAAAGTGAAGTTGTGTAGCATATTTTTTTTCAATACAACTTTGGATTAGCATTATGTGGGTTTCTGCTGACCGGGTCACAATGGTCTTGTTGCATTAAAATTTAAAACTGAAAAGTTTCATAAGTTGACTTTGCTGTAAGTTGTTTTCTTGTTATTTCATTGTTCTGCATTCTGAATCATTGTTAGTTTGATGCCAATAGGTGGAGGGTATCCAGGTTCATGGAAACGAGGGCGGGGTGACACAGACGCGTGGTGGAATATACTGGGTGATCTTGCCTGCTGGATGTAATGCACTTTTCTCCCTTAATTTTCATTCAGTTTATATTTTTGTGTGTTTACGTGTTAGTTGTTTATGCACCATGCGATGAGTGTAGACTTTGTTTGCGAAGGTCAAACCATTCTTTATAGCATATACGCTGTATTGTCAAAATATAAATGTTTGAAAACAGTTCTTCTCTCACGATCTTATAGTATTTTCTCAATAACTTATAGTAGCATTTTTTCAAATGTTATTTTATATAGCATTTTGAGCTAATAGCGCGCCATTTTCCCTCCTATTTTTACCGTCATTATCTTAATTGAAAAGCATTAAATATTACTTATAAATATATTTTTATGCGATTTTATATTTAACAGTTAGTTCAACTCAAACACTTCAAATTTAATCTGTTAGCTTATCCTCTATCAACTAAGTTATATGGTTTTGACGAGAAATTGTATACATGCCAAGTGCCAGAGAATAATACGGTTGATAAATATGTCAATGTTACAAACCTTAAATAGAAGCACAAACACCTACACCATAAAAGCATATAATTTGAATTTGATAAGAGCACTTTATAATTGGATCTACCATTTTTATGATATGTTTTCCTCTAGATCTTGGTTCATCATTTTGGGGAATGGCTTTGATTCTTGCTTCCACAAACATTCTCACTGCAAGGATTGCTGCTGGTTGCTTCCTTGCTGCTCTGGTTATTGTGCTCTTTGTTGCTAAAAACGTAAGATGCTTATACATTCAGAAATGAAATTGTTTTATAAAATCTTTTGAATATATTTGTTCCTGACTTTTATCCATTCTTCTCTGCCTTATTAACATACTTTTGTCCAAAAAGTGGACACTCCGAGGACTCTGTATTGGTGAGTGATTTATCTTTTCAAATATAAAGTCAAAAAGGAAAGAAAATACCATCACGGCTTCTGACATTATGCTTCTTAATCAATGAATATCAGGATTTATTATTTTTATTGCTGTGGTTTGGCTTCTTCAAGAGAAAACCAAAGTCCATATTCTTCGCTATGTCATTCTCTTCATTGGTATGTTCCCGTCCTCTTAACTTTCTCCTACAAATAGTTTGAACTTGTTTCTAGCGGGTATTTTGTGTTATTTCTTTGAAATGCATGGACAACTAATTAAAATTCCGTCTTCAGGTGTGATGAACAGTTTGTTTTCAGTTTATGGTATGCTTTTAACCATCTTTTATAAGTTTTATTTTCAATTTGGATAAATATCTCGATGTCGCTTATATCATTTGATTGAAATTTGTATTGTGTAGATATTTATGATGATTTAATATCTAGAAGAGTCAACTCTAGTGATGCTGAGAAGTTTGCGGAAGTCTGTCCATGCCCTTGTAATGGTTTTGGGTGGGGAGTTATTTGGTGAGTTTTACCTTACGGAAACATATTTCAATACAAAAAAAAAAAAATCCTTTTTGGCGAAAATTTACTGGTTTTATTATATGATTGAAATTGAAATATTTTTAACTCACATTATTCTCTAATAAATCTAATAGTTAGCATGCACTATTTTTGTTTTTAACTATTCATCATTGACATTCCTTTCTATAATGTATTCCGCTTTTAGGGGGATGATATCATTTGTATTTCTTTGCGCATCTTTGTACCTTGGACTGGTCATATTATCATGAGGTAAATCTATAACTTCTGTGACATGATTTCTATACAATTATTTCCATAACCACCTCGGTTAAAAACGCATTGACTGATCGCAGATAACCATTCAGCGTAAAGAATGTAAAGACATTGACAACTGTTGTATGAAATGTGAGTGCTTCCTATTTCTCCTATCTAAAATCTAAACATAATTCTTCATATCTATGCACCAATAAATATACATTCTTAGTAACTCCTGTTCTTTACATTTACAGATTGGGAAATTAGTATCCAAGCGGTTCGGTGCTAGCAAGATCTTGACTCTTTCTATTTTTATGCTTTGTATATTGATTTTTTTGTTCTAGACATGCATTTTTTTAGTGCTGGGAGTTTGCTATCTCTATTTTACTCCCATGACATCATTCTTTGCAGCCTATATTTGGGTTGCTTGGTATATGATTGCTATTGTATATGAAACTGGCTCATGAATCGAATTATTGATACTGGTTTATACTCGGTGAAATACAACTGAGTTCTTTAAGATTTGTATCAGAGTTAGGAAGAAAAGGAAAGAGAATCCGTCACTTTGTTTTAGAGAGTGTTTTGATTCGCCGGAAACCTTAGGATGATAGTCGGTCTCAGGGACAACCAAAGGCTGATATATAAAATATTATAAAATGAATAGGCTTATTACTCAATATTCACATAGGAAGAAGCTATCAGGTTCCTACAAAACCTTCCAGCATTCAAGTAATATATGACTGAATGAATACTGGAAGCCTTTGAGGGAACATGAAAGTTCCTCAATCAATCTTAGTTTATGTATAAAGAAATCTATAGTTGGAGTTATATTTATAGACATGCATGGTTGTCCCTTGCTATGCGATAGAGGTGAAAAGAATATTGGGTCATATCAACATTATTCTGTTCTCTGTGTCTGGATTTGCTTTTATTTTCCTTCCTTTGATGTGATACTTTTTTATGTCACTGTACACAAAAAGAGTTGAAATATATATACAGATGAAGGAATAAATACAAAGGGCCAAATCTTTTTGAATACTATTGCTTGATTAGGATTGAATTTTGATTAGAGTAGAGCTTGACTCTGTTGCTCATAGGTAAGAATATAAGCAATACAAAGCATCCTTAATTAAGACCCCAATGGTGGATCTGAAAGGGTGCCAAGCTTCATTATAATCTTTGGAGCTTATAAAGTTTCATGGTTGGAGATAGGGGTGAGAGTAGTTAAGGTCAAACTTCAGCCTTGAATATTTTTGTAGGTTACATTTGTTAATCCAAATAATTTTTTCTAACTTGACAAACATTGTTCCAATTAAGATGGAATGATTCATCATTTACCTATATAGGTAAATTACTGATTAAATCACTTTAGAGAGTAAAGTGAATATTATTGATCATCTACTATCGAATTAAAGGCGGAGATTGTAAGTGTATCATTACAAATTATGCGTTTTGAATAAAAACTATTTGATTTACTCACTTGATATTGATATGATACTAATTTTAGAGGGTTAAATTCATCAATCACTATAGAATAGTGAAATGAACAATAAATTTAATACAAACAGAATCATAACTAAAATTCAAACTACATAAATTAAAAGCATACACAAATCTACACAAATCCAATGAGAGCGGGGTTTTTGTTATTGAGGAAATACAGCTGTAATGCCCATTACGGGCTGGACGTTATTGCCATTTCTTCATAATGACAAGGAGTTGAAAACTTTTGTAAGTTCAAAACTTTGCTAAGTCATATTATAATATCAAAACAATGCCAAGTCATAAATCTACACTAAGAAATTGAAAAATCTAACATAGTTAAGTTACATGAATGGGAAAACATTTACATACAAGAAACGTGATGAAGAGACATTCAAGTGGAGATGACGGAGTTTCAAAACTAATTTATGAAAGAAATGATGTTTTGGAACTTTATTTAGTGGAGAAATGAAGTTTCAAGTTCCATTTAGTGTAGAAGATGAAGTTTTGAAGGAGAAGATGAAGTATCGTTTAAGGCTCGTCAAGTTTTGACTATATTTTGTGAATGAATGGAAGGGGAAATGTTTAAAATAGTGTTTTCATATCCGTTGGATGATACAATCGAGGAGATGGATGCAACTTTTCTATCAGTTTCTGTTAGCGCAATAATCGGGGGAGGGTCAAGTAGGGAGCATCGTTAATTTCAGGACATTCCGCTTGAGCAACACACCTTTGTGGGAGACACACCACTTCTCCACCTAAAACCTAAAGGTGATAGGTGAGTGGGTTCTCCCACTTATATATGCTCAAGTCACCACATGGATTTCCAATGCGGGACTATTATCCACACTCACACTTGCATTATTCTCAACACCCCCCTCAAGTGTGAGTCTACAACACTCCCCCTCAAGTGTGAGTCTACAATACTCCCCCTTAAGTGGAAACTCCTCGTAAGCTGATCCCTTTCTTGAACCAAAGGCTCATGATGCCGTTTGTTAGAACACCAATTGGGGGTGCCGAGCGAGGAGCATACTATGGGGCCATTCTTTGAGCAACACACCTTTGTGGGAGACACACCACTTCTCCACCTAAAACCTTAAGGTGATAGGTGAGTGGATTCTCCCACTTATAAATGCTCAAGTCACCACATTCCTATCCAATGTGAGACTATTTTCCCCACACTCACACTTGTAATTCTTAACACCCCCCTCAAGTGTGAGTCTTTACCACAATGCTCCCCCTCAAGTGGAAGCTCTCTCTTCCATTCTTCAACGGGACACTTTACCCACATGCGGGACTCTTACCCTTTTGCCTATGTGGTGTACTTTTGATACAAGCAAACGATCCCTTTTTCGAAACCAAGGGTTCATGATACCATGTGTTAGAACACCAATCGGGGGTGTCGAGCGAGGAGCATTTATGGGGCCATTCTTTAAGCAACACACCTTTGTGGGAGACACACCACTTCTCCACCTAACACTGTGAAACTCCTTAGACAATCTATATTTTGTTATAGTGTATGCAAATTTTTTATTGTTGTTGTAAGAATTCATGTTAAACGTGGATGCAGAGAGTTTTGCACGAACTCTCGTAGAATTAAAATTTCTTGTAGTGTCTTTCTCCAATATGATTATCCATGTAGATTCTTCTAAAAGTTTCAACAATGGTAAAAAGCTTAGTTCGACTTGTTGGGAGAGCATGTGTGGTCATTGGTGTTGGATTAGAGATGTGAGGAAGTTTTGCATTTGAATGTGAGAATATTGTGATGTATTAAATGGGAGTGTTAAAATTAATGTGTTGTAACCACCACTATTAGTAAGCATTATGAAAGAAGTGTAACCATCACACTATAATGATTGTCTTTATTTAGAGTTTTGTTAGAGTTGTATCATTAAGATTGAGAGAACCAAAGAGTCCTCATCTTAATTATCATCTTATTGTCTTCTATGTCAGTTTTTATTCAAGCCTATATAGAGGCGTTGTAATGCTAAGAAATATAGAGCAGTGGATGGTGAATTCAATAAAATCAGCAGTTTTTCAACATTCATCCACCAGTAGAAGTATAGTGCAAAAAGTGACTAAAACTAGTTTTCCTCTGCAGAGTCCTGCAACACTATAATTTATAACATACCACCTCTAGAATACCACCAACAGAGTGGTAGCAGAGCTGCAGATCCTTGCAGCTGCAGCAAAAACAACAAAAGTTATGGCTTTTACAAACAACCCTTCCGCAACTTACAGCAATGTCAAAGTTCCTCTATTTGAAGGAGAGAACTATGATTTTTGGGCTGTTAAAATGGAGACTCTATTCTCATCTTTGGATGTTCTAGAGTATGTCCAAAAAGGATATGAAGAATCGGCACCAACGGAGGCTGAAAAATCAAAAGAAAAAGCTAAAGAATCAAGCCAACGACTTGAAGAGTTGAAGAAGAAGAAGATCACTGATGCTGGAGTACTCGGAATGATTCAAAGAGGAGTCTCTTTATCCATCTTCCCAGGATTATGAGAACTAAAACATCGAAAGAAGCGTGGAGTATCCTAGAACAAGAGTTCGAAGGAGACTCAAAGGTGCGAACGGTGAAGCTTCAATCTCTTAAAAGAGATTTTGACAATGAAAGGATGAAGGAGAACGAGAGCCTGAATGAGTACTTCAACAAACTCTCCGAGTTGGTGAATCAGATGAAGTCGCATGGTGATACGATAGAAGATAGCAGAATTGTTGACAAAATTCTAATCAGTTTGACAACAAGATTTGACCCAATGGTGGGTGTGATAGAAGAAACCAAGGATCTATCAACCTTGACTGTTCAAGGGTTGATGGGGTCTTTGAGATCCTACAAGTAAAGGATGTTACGACATTCTGAAAAATCAATTGAGAGTGCCTTTCAATCTAAACTCAACATTCAGCTTAACAATGGTGAAACTAAGCCCCAAATACAAACTAGAGGTGGGTTTTCTAGAGGTGGCAGATTTGGAAGAGGCAGAGGTAGAGGTCGAAACTCACGTGGAAGATCTGGAAGAGGCGCAAATGGCGGAAGATGGAATGAAGCATCAAACAAATGGTGCAAAATTTGTAACAGCACACTCATGACGAGAAGGAATGTTGGAACAAAGGCAAACCGCAATGTCACAATTGCAAGAGATTCGGACACCTTTAAAAGGATTGTCGTCTTGCAAATCAGCAACATGCTTCGTACGCAAAATGAGAATCTGAGGAAGGAAATTTGTTTTTTCTTGTCAAAAAGCATTGCATGAAGAAGGTAAAAATGTTTGGTATTTGGACAGCGGCTGTAGCAACCATATGATCGGACAGAAGGAAGCATTTATAAACATTGATTCTTCATTTGGATTAAAAGTTAAATTGGGCAATGGAGAACATGTCGAAATGAAAGGGAAAGGAAGCATTGGAGTCACCACGAAGCAAGGAAGCAAAGTCATACATGACACGCTTTATGTGCCAGAATTAGACAAAAATTTGCTTAGCATTGGACAACTTCTGGAGCATGGATATTCTCTAAACTTTGAGAATAGAGAGTGCATAATTTTTGACTCAGAAAGAAGAAGTGTTGCCGTTGTGAAGATAACTAGCAACAGGAGTTTTCTACTATCTTTCAACTATGAGAAAAATGTAATCATGATGGCCAGAGAAGAGAATGACTCGTGTCCTATGGCATAGGAGACTTGGACATTTGAATTACGAAAGTCTCAAGTTACTCTATCAAAAGAAGATGGTGTATGGGCTGCCAAGAATCGAAGAAAAATCTGGTGTGTGTGAAGGATGTTTCCTTGGCAAACACCACCGGCAACCATTTCCAAAGGTGCATGGAGAGCCAAACAAGTGTTGGAACTTGTACACACAGATGTGTGTGGCCCTATGAATACTTTGTCTCATGGCAAAAACAGGTACTTTATCTTGTTTATTGACGACTTTACCCGCATGACTTGGGTATATTTCATGAGACAAAAATCTGAAGCGTTTGTAATCTTTAAGAAATTTAAAGCATTAGTTAAAAAACAAAGTGGCAGATTTATAAAGATGCTGAGAAGTGATCGAGGAAAGGAGTACACCTCAAATGAATTTCACAAATTTTGTGAAGAAGGTGTTGAAAGACAACTCACTGTTGGATATACACCTCAACAAAACGGTGTATCTGAAAAAAAGAACCAAACTGTGATGGAGATGGTGAAATCTATGCTACTTGAGAAAGGCTTGCATAAAACCTTTTGGCCCAAGGCCATTAATACTGCTGTGTATTTGATGAACAGGTGTCCAACAAAGGCCGTATGGAAAAAGACTCCATTTGAAGCTTGGAGTGGAAGAACACCGTCATTGAACCATCTTAAAATTTTTGGATGTGTTTGCTATGCTCAAATTCCTAAACAAAAGAGGAAAAAGCTGGAAGAAACAAGTGAAAGATGTGTCTTTATTCGCTATAGTTCCATGTCAAAGGGCTATAGACTTTACAACTTGAAGACAAATAAGGTGATCATTAGCCGGGATGTTGTATTTGATGAGAACGCTTCTTGGAATTGGGAAGACCAAATGAAGGAGAAAACAGTCCCTGCAATCATATTACAACAACAAAATTCAGCAGCTGAGAATGAGCAACCAGCCCCATGTACACCAAGTTCCTCATCCTCTCCAAGTTCACCAAGTTCAAGTTCATCATCTCCTAGCTCAACTCCAATAAAATTGAGGGATTTGAGTGGTATTTATTCAAGATGTAACTATTGTGTTGTGGAACCAGAAAATTTTGATGAAGCAATCAAAGAAGATGTTTGGAGGAATGCGATGCAAGAAGAGATAAATGCCATTGAGAAAAACAAAACATGACAGCTTGTTGAAAAGCCAAATGACAAAGAAGCTATTGGAGTAAAGTGGGTGTACAAATTGAAGCATAATCTAGATGGGTCAATTCAAAGATCCAAGGCTAGATTGGTAGTAAAAGGCTATGCACAACAGCCTGGAATTGACTATAGTGAAACTTTTGCCCCAGTTGCAAGATTGGACACTGTACGAACATTTATTGCATTAGCACCTCAGAAAGGGTGGAACCTGTACCAACTTGATGTGAAGTCAGCTTTCCTGAATGGAGAATTAAAAGAAGAGGTATATGTGCAACAACCTCAAGGCTTTGTGACTAAAGGCCAAGAAGAAAAAGTTTACAAGTTGAAGAAAACTCTCTATGGGTTGAAACAAGCCCCTAGAGCGTGGTATAGTAAAATTGGCAGCTACTTCATTCAACAAGGATTTCAAAGAAGTCAGAGTGAGCATACCTTGTATGTGAAGCATCAAGGTAAAGATGATATCCTTCTTGTTGCCCTTTATGTTGATGATTTGGTGTATACGGGTAACAACAAAAAAATGGTTGAAAATTTTAAAATAGAAATGATGAAAAAATATGGATGAGTGATCTTGGCTTGCTGCATCATTTTCTTGGTATTGAGGTTTACCAAGATGAATATGGAGTTTTTATTTGTCAAAGGAGATATGCTGAAAATATTTTGAAAAAGTTTGGGATGAATGGCTGCAAACCTGTTGATATTCCTTTAGTGGTGAATGAAAAATTTAAAAAGGAAGATGGTGGAAGATTAGTAGATGCAAGCATGTATAGAAGTTTGGTTGGAAGTTTGTTTTATCTAACAGCTACACGACCCGACTTAATGTTCGCTGCTAGTTTACTCTCAAGGTTCATGAGTAAACCAAGTCATTTACATCTTGGAGCAGCAAAACGAGTTCTAAGGTATGTCATGGGAACCATGGAGCATGGAATCAAGTTTGAAAAGAATTCTAAACTTGAAGCTAAAGGCTACTATGACAGTGATTGGGCCGAAAGTGTTGATGACATGAAAAGCACTTCTGGTTATGTGTTCAGCCCGGGTTCAGGAGTAATTTATTGGTGTTCAAAGAAACAAGACACTGTAGCGCAATCTTCAGCTGAAGCAGAATATTTGGCAGCTGGTTTGGCTACATAACAATCGTTGTGGTTGAGAAGAATACTTGAAGATATCGGAGAAAAGCAAGAAGAAAGTCTGGTGCTTCACTGTGATAATAAATCAGCAATAGCCATGGCGAAGAATCCTGTTTTCCACAGTCGAACAAGACATATTAATATAAAACACCACTTCATTCGAAGTGTGATTGAAGATGGCGATGTGCAGTTAGTGTTCTGCAATTCACAAGAGCAGCTTGCAGACATTTTTACTAAAGCACTACCAAGGGGAAGATTTCAACAACTTAGAGAATCAATGGGAGTTAAAGAGCAACACATTAAGGGGGAGTGTTAAAATTAATGTGTTGTAACCACCACTATTAGTAAGCATTGTCATACCCCAAAATTTGCCCTCTTCATTTCATCTTCAATGATTCAAGGTTCAAAGGCTTTCTCAAAAGCACTCTCTCCTATTCAAAATTAGGGTTGGCATTTTATCAAAGGATTTTGAATCTCTGAGGCCTCAAATGGATCTCAAGGTGTCACATATGTATCAAAGCATCTCCATGTCAAAAGTCAAGCTTCAATTCCAAGGTCAAGGCTAAAAATGCTTCGTTCAAGAGATATGGTCAAAGAGATTATAGGTCCTCCAAAAAAGTCAACAAAAACACCTTTTGGGTCAAAGCTCATAACTTGAGCATGGAAGCTTCAATTGAGATGAAACCAAAAGGGTCATTTAAAGGACTCTTTGAGCTGTCCAAAAAGTCCTAGAACATGGTCCTAGGGCAAAGATTGAAGGAGATACAAGGCTTAGAAGTTGGGCGATTTTGAGAAAATGCACCTAATGTAAAGTGGCCAATACTTGACTATTGAGTTAATGGGCCTAGGTTTGAGTTTCTAAACATGGGTTTTATTTATTTTTATTATGTTGGATTTTATTCATAAAAGTCAATATAAACTAATTAAATGATAAAAATAATTAAAGAATGGAATGAGATTTTATTACTATCAAATTTGGAGGAATATTTTGAGAATAAATTAAGGGAATTTCGTGGAGAGAGAAAGAGATATGATAGAGCCAAAAATAGAAAGTTTTTGTGCAAATTTTCCAATCAATTTTCTCATGATTTTTTCCCAAGACCTAACCCTAAATTCTATCATATATATAGCTAATATTGTGGCAGCCAAGGGAGGAGGTTTTTTGGACGAAAAAATTGGCCAAAGAGAAGGGTTTCATGTCACAAAAAAAATAACAAAACTAGGGCACGAAAAAGATCTGTTGGCAGCCACGTTCAAGCAATTCTAACGACTGCATCTTCTTCCTGAAGCTTCCAGGAACGCACCCAGCCATTGGTGAAGCTCGAGGCGGCCGGTATCGTCCTCAGTCGCAGTGCACCGGTTGTAAGATTTTTTGTTGTTTAAACTCAAATGTTACAAGATGTTTCTTGCATCCATGCGCATATTCGTAATTATGATGATGTTTAGGTTAGTTATCATCCATCTTTTGTGAGTTTACACGCAGGGATCAAAGAGTACCATTGTAGAGTAGCTTAACGGTCAATCATCAGAACTGCATGATGGAGGCCGTTTCATCAAAAACTAATACATCCACTGAATTCGCAGCAGTCGAATTAGTCGATCTGGGCTGTTTGGTTGGACGCTTTGGCTTATTTTGCAGGTTTAGGGGTAGCCTCTCGTCGGAGAAGACAACCGGAAACCACTGTTCCGGCGGCTCCGTTTGGTTGAAGGGTCTAGCAGCTTGCATGGCGCAAGGGCACAGGTTGGTCAAAGATGACCTCTCTCTCTCTCTCTCTCGGTCCAATTGGTGGGTCAGAATTTCGTCTCTCCTCCCATTGGATGTAACCATAATAATGGGGCCCACGCACGTTACACTTTGACTTCTCCTATTTTATAGTAAACTGAACATTTGTTTGTTGATCCCTATTATGCTAACATCAAAGCCTGCGCAGCCTAAGGGTCAAAGCATGGAAAACTTAACCCTCATGACCTGGGTTCGATCCCAGGTATGTACATTACTTTTATGCAATAATATATTTCGTGATTACGTATGCGTTGCAAGGGGAGACCTTTGGTGCACCCTCCATCATCGACCATTGGATTGCTCCATCTCTGGATCTGACGGTCCATGCGAAGCGTCCCATGGTATGCACCCAAGGGAGCGCCATACAGAATCACTGCCAGTTTTTTTATACATTATTTTTGTTTTGTTATTTAATTATTAGGATTAGATTTGGTTAATTGTATTTAGGTTTAATTAATTAAATTTAGGTTTAGTTAATTTATTTAAGATTAGAAATTAAATTAGTATTAGGGTAGTGACTAGGGTTTAGAATTATATTTCCCGATTATTTCGATTATATCGATTTAATTTATTATTTTTAACTATTAAATCACGAAAACCCTAGAAAGGTTGCAAGTATTAGGGCTTGCCCAATCCCACTGCCCATTTGGCAAAGAACATTAATTCTTGAATAATTCTCTCCTCGATCCGACTAAAGCTATTAGTCGCATTAGACGAGAGATAAAAGAATAAAACATGAGATTTAATTACAAAATTAAAATACATTCAATTTGCTGCCCGCGACGATCGAATCTATCGATCAGAGTAACCAGCAATGCCCCATTAATCCGTTAATTATAATGATCAAATCTATTGATCATCGCAACTAACGGTGACATATCAAATCAGGGTTGTACGCCCAAACATTCAAAAAACACTAAACCACGACACTATAGATTTTCATCTCTTCAATACTGCGATGTTCAAACTACGATAAGGTAATTCAAAATACCTTGCGAACATTTGCATTTCAAAACTACGATAGGCCATTCAAAAAGCCTTCAAACACCTCCATAATCAATTCTAATGCGTACAACCCTGTGCTCGAACTACGTTGACTCTGATTCTCCATAAGGAGATACGTAGGCACTTGGTAACAAGGCGAGTCTCCCCCCTCACAATTTCAATTCACTTTCAAATCTCAATTTTCGCCCTATTCATTTCCTTAGCTATTAAACCTCTAAATTTTAGCCATAAAACCTTTACCTTAGAACAAACCTTAGGAAAGGGTTGAGGGTGCCTAACACCTTCCCTCAACCTGATTATAATAACTTACCCCAATCTCTAAACTGCGTAGGGTTTCCTATTCGCCCTTCAGAATAGGTGGCGACTCTAAAAGCTTAATTTTTAGGACAGGTTGCTACAAGCATTATGAAAGAAGTGTAACCATCACATTATAATGATTGTCTTTATTTAGAGTTATGTTAGAGTTGTATCATTAAGATTGAGAGAACCAAATAGTCTTCATCTTAATTATCATCTTATTGTCTTCTATGTCAGTTTTGATTCAAGCCTATACAGAGGCGTTGTAATGCTAAGAAATATAGAGTAGTGGATGGTGAATTCAATAAAATCAGCAGTTTTTCAACATTCATCCACCAGTAGAAGTATAGTGCAAAAAGTGACTAAAACCAGTTTTCCTCTGCAGAATCCTACAACACTATAATTTATAACATACCACCTCTAGAATACCACCAACATGGAGTTAGAAGCCTTATGTTAAATAAAAAATAGATATTCTAGATTTTTAAATTAGAATCACGTATTTTTAGTAAAAATTTAGTGGGCAAGCTCACCTATAATTGCTATTTGTTCAATGTAATATTTCACCGTAGTATTGTAGGCTCCTTTAAAAGTTCTAAGAATAAGATCATACATCTTTTTACTCATCTATCATCTCATGTGCAGAGAGTCAACAGACAATTACTATTTATACTCCTATGAGACTTTTATAGGTTTGGATTACAGTTTATTAAAGTAAAAATTGAAATAAAGTCAAAATAACATGTATAGTTGATTCAATTATCTACCAAAATTGGTGTAGAATATGTATGTGGCACTTTGGATGGATAGCTTATTCTGCATGGAGAGAGTTGCATGTATCTCTAAAGCACGCTTGATATACGATATGATGCCGTTTTATCTTAAACTGACACGTTTTACAAACCAGAATGTCAACGCACTAAAATCATTTTTGTCGGTCATATTGAAACCCTTCTAACACATATGAATGAAATGCAAATATCATCTGTTCTCCACCGAATCTTAATTAGTACCTCCGGTCCTATTTATAAGAAAATATTCTCTTTTTAGATATATTGAATAAATAATATATTTGGACAATATGTTGTCCAGATACATCATTTATTCAATGTATCTAAAAAGATAATCTTTTCTTATAAATGGAACCAAAAGGAGTAGTAGCTTAAGATGCATGGATTTTAAAGCAACAGGCTCATAGATGATGCAATAATCATAGATTTATTATTATTATTATTATTATTATTATTATTATTATTATTATTATTATTAATTAAATCAAATCAAGTGTATTATCTTTTTCTTTGAAGAAATAGAGAACTTAATGAATTTCGCATTGATGTTTTGATCATCATTATAATTGAAAGATTTAAACTTGTTAGGGAAGCCCCCTTATATCAAAGGCTCACCTCACCTTGTGTTATTCTCCTGTTGAATCTTTCCGCTTGTGCTATTCATCTCATTTTTGCCGAGACTTCCTTTCTTACCGCACCAAACCAAATCTCCTTTCCCTTGATGAAACGACGATGTAGAGAGACTTGCATTTTTGGTTTCAAGGGCTTGACTATGAAAAAGGATTTGATTCCGATGAGGTGCCTCCCACGGAAGTAAGGAAGAGGCTACTTGACACTTACGCCATCGTGACGTGAGTGTGGTTAGCCAGGAAAAAAGAAAAGAGATTTTTGATAAGGACAAAGTCTTAAAAGTTTTTTTGACACGCGTGATTGTTTTTTGTAGTCCTTCTAGCAGGGCTGTAATACCCTCTCCCTAGACCACCACTCATGCTCCTCCCGTTGCTCCCATCTCAACCAATGAGATTGCTATTACTACCCCCGGGTTCGACAAGCTTTTTATTGCTGTAACCACTTTAATTATGGAGGCGCTTTGTCCGTAATTTTAACAAAGATGGGCCAGGATGAAGACTAAGACTACCCCTGGAAAGACGGTTATCCCAAATGGACTCGTCTTTCTAGGGACAATGCTTCAAGGGAGATAACTCCCTTGTTGTGGATGCTTGACATTTTCTCGTCTTAACTTGATCGCACTCTTGAGGAGGCTGTTACTAATGTATGGACGATGGACATGTCCTTCATTTAGAATATCTTTGTGAAGAAAATCAAGCACGCTTCTGAGATCACCCACAATATGTATCAGGCGCTTGATGTCAATGAGGAAATCTACATGGAGAAACAAGAAGGTTATGTGCATTATGGAAATCAACAAAAGGTGTGAAAGCTTGTAAAATCCTTATATGGTTTAAACAAGCACTAAAACAATGACATCAAAAGTTTGACTCTGTTATATTGACAAAAAGATTTGTGAAAAGTGTTTGTACCCAAAGGTGCGTGAAAACATTGCAATAGTTGTTTGTCTCTATGTTGATGACATGTTGATTATTAGCAAAGAGATGAATGAAATTTTAGAAACAAAGAGGTTTCTAACTTCCACATTTAAGATGAAAGATCTTGGAGTAGTTGATACTATTTCAGAGATCAAAGTAAAGTGAAATAGTGAGGGTTATGAACTTACTTAAATACAATATGTTGAGAAAATGTTTGATAAGTTCAAACACTTACGTTTTAAAGAAATGAACACTCTATTTGATCCTAGTGTCAAACTTTTAAAGAATGATGGAAGAGTTGTGGCTCAATTAGAATATGTAATTGCAATTGATTATCTAATGTATTTGGTGCAATGCACCAGACTCGACATAGCATTTGCAGTTACTAAAATGAGTAGATTTACTAACAATCCAAATGGTTAGCATTGTATATTGAGTGTTGGAGATCATAAATAAGTGGATATTTACACTAGCTGGAGGTGCAATTTTTTGGGAGAACAAGAAACAAACATGTATTACTTTTTCAACCATAGAATCAGAGTTCACGGCTCTTGCTTCCGCTGGTCAAGAAGCTGAATGATTGAGAGACCTTATGTTGGAAGTAGCTTTGGCTAAAGACAACACTTCAAAGGTGATGATATATTTCGATAGTCAGACCACTTTAGCTAGAGCATTCAACAAAGTGTATAATGGAAAGTCTAGGCACATAGGTCTTAGACATTATTTCATGAGAAAATTGATTAAGGATGGAATTATTTCACTCACATATATATGATCGAGCTATAACTTAGCTAATCCATTTACTAAGCCATTGGCCAGAGATTTAGTAAAGACTACCTCGAGAGGTTTGAGTTTGAAACTCCTTCAGTAAGAGTTTCAACAACAACGACAACCCAATCTAACGTTAATAAAACATTAACCTCAAGATTCAATGGATAACAACAAGTCGTTGATTTGGATGTTTGTGCAACTGTAATACGGTGAACTGACTTTAAAGAAATGTTGCGGATAGCAAGAGTCGCCACCGACTTTTATTTTATCTAATTGGAAAGGCTAAAAGAACAGGAAAGACCTTTTGAAAGATTTTGAGTTCGGGGGGTAGGTTATACAAAGGGAAGGTGTAAGGCACCCTTTGCATCCATGGTTATCCATGGGCTCTTAATTGCTTAGCTCACTTTGTTTTCAAAATGTTTGAATTGTTTGAAATGTAGGGTGTGAATAGAAAAACTTTGAAGAAGAACTTTAGCTTGTAAATTAGCGTAGTCTTTTTGATTTTGATTTTGAAGAAGAATGGAAAGAGTTTTGAATTTGAATTGAGCAAGAAATTAAAAGTTACCTACCCTAAGTTTGAAAGATCGTTCTTTTAACTTTTCGGGCGAAAGGGTCTATCCATACCATGAGAGGGCAGGAAGCCTTTCAATTGGATGTTGAAGGGTCATCGAGAAGTTATCGTTCGCCACAAGACTGTCCCTTGCCATAAAGAGGGCAGGTAGTCTAAGGGAAGGATATAATAGTCATTTTATCTTTTTAGGCACCATGCGAGGATACCTTAGCAATTGGGACAATCATCTTTTACCGAGGCAACTTCGAGGGACTAGATGATTTTCAATCTTTAAAGGCAACCTTTGCTTTAGGTATCCTCGGAATCGAGGGACTTGACTATTTTAAGGCATTATCAATAAGGCAACAAGGCAACAGTAATAAGGTAACAAGGCGACCAGAGGGATTACCCTAAAGGTGTGTGTGTGGCACAATCACGTGGTTAACTTTGATGATATTTATCTTATAAGTTAGTGATCTAGATTCAGTTAATAGTCTTGCACAACCTAGGATTACTAACCATGGCAGAAAATAAAACAGTTAAAATCCTACGCTATTACAATAAACACCTGCGGGGATGGGGGAAAAATAAAACCTAACCTATTACAATAAAACCCTTATAGGGTAACGGAAAAATAAAGGCAGAAAATTAATTTACACATCTTAAGCCTTGATCTTCCTCGAACCTTCGATTGACTCTGATCATCTGAGAATTAAACGGACAATAATAGGGGTGAGTGTAGGAGAGATTCCTTGGCATTGAAAATAAGCCCTAATTTAACCTATAAGGCAAAAATTAAAAGATAAAATAATATTTAAATAAGAAAAGGATTAGAACTTAGCTTTTTGATTGGCATGGCGTGTAGTCGAAGGATTTTGGTTAATCCTGAAAAATGAAGAAGAGAAAGGTAAAACTTTTTGTGGCAAATAAAAGGCATTGATAAGAAATAAAAGAGGTTCTGAAAAAGGCAAAGGTTTTGAAAACATTCAGGGTAAACCCTGATTTTTAGGGAATGAAGGTTTTATGAGAAAACTCGATACATTAATTAATGGACAACGCCTACCTAAAAACCTAAGGCTATTAGGGTTTCTAAATGAATCGAGGTTAACAAACCCTAAAAATTAATTATTGATTTTAACCTAATAAATTTTAAAATCGGCTAATCCTGATTAAATTAACTTTGTGCACCCTAATTATTTAACCTAATAACTCTAAGTTAACTAATTAAATTATTAATCAGAACCTAAATAAATTAACTATTCTAATTACTCTAAAGAACTAATCTATAATAAAATTAATACACTAACTAAAATCAATGTGTAATTAAAATCAATAAACTAATTAAAATTATTAAAAGAAATTGTTGGTTTTAAAAGAAAATCTTTAAATAAACTTTGAACAAGGTTTTGTAATTGGAAAGAAAATAAATAAACTAAATAAAACCAAAGAGAATAAAAGAAAATAAAAAAAATTAAAAAGGACTTAGCTGGTAATCTGGTGTGGCAATGTCTGAAGGGTGTTTGATGGTCAAGCGCGTTCAGGACCCTTGGATTGGCATCAGTGCAGATCTTGTGGTGGAAAGCGTAGGTGCATCGTGGGAAGGCGTAGAGGAGAAGCGTGTGATCTGCAAATAAGGGAGAACAAACAAGTGGTAAAATAAATAGAAGGACCCTGGGATCGAACCCAAATCCTCTTGGTTCCAAAGACATATGACTTACCACCTGACCTGCAATCGATTCGCTGTTAGTAACATGATTAGAAAATAATAAGTACTCCCTCCGTCCCACAATGAGTGACCCATTTGGAATAAAATGGTGTCCTAAAATGAATGACCCATTTCAATTTTCAATGCACTTATTCCAATTTTACCCTCTAATTAATAAAAGTTTCACCATTTTCAAGACATCATAAGGGTACTATAGTAAAAACGATATTCTCTCTCTTACTTTTATACCATTTTCTTAATATATGTGAAATGGTGTGCTGAGTCACTCATTATGGGACGGAGGGAGTATTAAGAAAAAACGCTAATGGGATGGTCAACGCACGGGCTCCACATGCACTGAACAGACTAATCAGCGTTGGAAAACACAACAGCATCTTTTGACCATCGAACCAAATTCCACCACGCGTTTGGAGAGAGAGCATGAAGGCTGACTGACCAATGAGAGACCTTTGAAGGAGCCACGTGTATAGTCACCTAAACCCAAGAACGCAGAGCTGTCGGAACAGTGCATCCGTCGTCTTCTCCGGCAGGGGCGATTTTGAAACCTGCAAAATAGTGAGATTCGAAAGTGGAGGTTAAGGCTACCCCCCCTAAATCAATGGCTGCGAATCTGATGGTGACCTCCGTTTTGGCTGAAAACTGCTGCAACAAGGGACACGACAAAGCAGAAGCTTCGTGCCCTAACCATGGCAGGTCACGGTTCGCACCATGAAACTCACAAGTTCTACGTCAAATTTGCCCTAAACAGTCTCATGAACACAATTATGCATCTTAAATTCATTAATATGTCATGAATCCACGAATACAAATTTAAAAAAACTTACCTTAGATGAAGAAGATGTAACGTGGCTCCGACATGCTATGGGATGGTGTGAAGACTTAAACCGATTCCTGGAAGCCTTGGGAGATGATTAATGATCTTATTTTGCTTGGACGAGGCCTGGAACTTAAAATTCGATAGTGCAACTTTCTTGAAAACTCTTGAGATTTTTAGTCAAACCCTAATGTTCTTGGCTGTGCAAAAACCTCCTTTCTCGTCCCTCTCCAATGCTGATGGCCTTTTGTATTTATATTGGTCAGAACTAGGGGAAAGATTTGAATTGATTGGCAAGAGAAAATTTGGAAAAGATTTGATTGTAAATATGTTCAAATCTTTCTACTTTGGTTCAATCCTCTTTCCAAGCTGATATGCCACGTTTTCTAGACTTTATTTGGGCCTCCATATGACTAAAATAAAAACTCATAATTTATTTCACCTATTTTGTGATTTTATTTAATTTATTTGGTATTTAAGTGAATAAAAACCCCAATAAAACCAAATAAATAGCACAAAATTATGTGAATAATTTTATGGGTCCCTATGTAGCTCATAATCATATTTAGAATCCAAAATTTAGGCCCAAGGATTCAAAGTACCAAAATTCTCCATTTTGCATTAGGTGTAATTTGTCAAAATCGCCTAACTTGCGCAAGCCATAACTCATTCAGTTTTGATCATATGAGGATGATCTAGGACTTTTTGGAAAGCCCAAGATGTCTTCTACAAGCCACTTTGGAACATATTTTTCATTTGGAGATTTTATCTTGATGATATTGCTCCTGACAAAAAACAGCTTTTTAGAAGGACCTATAATGTTTTGGACCATATCTCCCAAATGAAGCGTTTTTGGCTTTGGCATGTGAGAGACAAAGTTGTAGAGAACTCAATGAGCTTTGGATGGGAAATTTTTGATGTTCCATGTGAAAGTTATGGCTGGTCAAAGTTCAGTTGACTTTTAGGTAAAAATCCTAATTTAGAAACTTTTGGTTTTCTGAACTTTCCTTGATGAATCATGATCAACCCTTGATCAAATGATGAATAATACTTCAAAATGAGAATGTTGACAAAAAAATCAGGAACTTTGACTGTGATTTGACCATAGTTTGACTTTTAGGTCAATTAGTCGATTATTGATCATTTGAGCAGTTGATTGACCAATCTCGTGAATCAGGGTTTGAAACTTGGCATAGGGATTATTTGAATCATGTGAGAGATTATGGGATCCATTTGAGGCATCAGAAGTTGACTTATCTTTGAGAAAACCAAAACCCTAACTTGGAGGCTTTTATTTAGGAGAGAGACTGCATGCTTCCCTTCTTGTGTATCTTTGAGCATTTGAAAGTCAGATGGACCGAAATATGATTAAATATGATAGGCAAATTTTGGGGTATGACAGCAACATTATGTAATAATATTCACCATTGCATTTAGAGGGTTGAGTTTTTAATGAAGTTCAATGCCAAGAATGTGTATCTCAAGTAAAGAGGATACGATATGAACTTCATTTATGTGAATTTCGAGATGGTGCCATCTCAAAGTGAGAACTAGAGTTTCTCTCACGATAAATTTACGAAATAGAAAAATCACATGGCTATAAATAGTGTTAGGCGAGAGATGCATAAGAGGAACTATTACAGACAGTGTGTAAGGTAATGCTGGTCTAATTACAACGAATAACATGTTCAAAGCATTGCTACCTAAAATTCAGATTAGACTTTGTGTTGTAATTACTAATGTTATGTTCAAATCGAAAGAGACTTAACTATATTGACATTCTTTGTTTCCGTTTTTTGGAATTGGTCTTGTCATTATAAGAACAAGTAGGGGGATTGTTTTAATTAATAACAATAATAACTACCATGAATGTGTTCTAAAGTGACATAAAAACATATAAGTGAGAAAATGAATAAACAATGAATGAGAAATAACCCCACATAAAAAATATCACTCACTTAAGATTCATTAACTCAACAAAGAAGCTAAAGAGGATAAAGTGTCACATGGACACATGAGGTGTCTTAGATCTTATGCCACCTGTCTTCTCCACACTCTCTCGCATGTGCCGTCACAAATTCCAATTCTAGAACCGGATCCGAGGACGTTGGCGTAAAAATATTAGTGACATATTGTAGACGACACTTGAGCACGACACATCAGAAAAATCGTGATACTCACATCAATATACACTCAACTCAGAAGTATTATTTAACAAAAGATATGTTGGCACATGAAGCACCAAAATAAAACAAGTAAAACAACCGGAAACAACCCACTAATTCAATGTTTTAATATAAATATAATGCTCTTTATGGGATGCCGAAGGTCGTGGATATAAGAATGTCAACTACCAATCGCGTTTTTAGTGCTTATAAGTACAAATGTAATCGCATTTTAAGCAATTGCATATCTCAAATATACTATGTAGGAGTATGGATCCTTTTATGTGTCAAAATTAAAAAAGCTAATAGAAAGCACTGTCTCTATAATAGACACATTGAAACAGTCAAGTTCGTGAAGAATAAATTCTAAAGCCCTGATCCATAAAGTAACCTCATCTAAAATTTGGTGAATCAAACACTGACACTCGTAACACCAAAGAATGCGAATCATGCATGTTATTTGCTGTCAATATTTTAAAATAATGATGGGATACACGAGAATCAATTGATGTTAAATGAATAAATTTTTTGTGTATAAATAGGGATTCAATCTTTGTTGTTGATAATAAAAATCATAGCATGGTTTGTGTAAGTACGTAGGAGAAAGCATTCAGTTACCCTCAAAGGCTTCCACGACACCATATGTTACGGTCTGATTAATAATATCATTGACCAGTGATGTTGAAACCGTGGGATTCTTTGATGGGTTACTGAAAGCTTTCATCCTTAATTATGTCTTACATTCGTTTTAATGAAATATTGAGACCACTTAATTAAACATTTTTTTTATTGTTAACTTATTCACTTGTAAGAGTTTTCCATGATTTTATTTTCATTATTATTTTGTTTTTCTTTCATGCCGCACTTCTTCCTCATCTTCAACTTAGTTACTTGATCTTAAGACTTACCCATTGTCCTATTAGTAGATCTAGAAGATCCCGTAGTATGTGATGCTTCAAAAATATTCACTTATGGAACATTACAATCAACCTCAAATCCAATTATTTTCTTCATTAGTGAAATCAAAATTATTATTTGTATAATAAAAATGAAGCTGAGAAAGTTAGATAATCTAGGAACTATACTATACTCTCTTAGTTTCTTTTTACATCTTACTTGTTGATTTTTTATTTTGAAAATTTCTTTAGCCACCTCCCTATGGGGGTCACCCCCAGCGAAAAACCAAAACTACCCCTGCTTCGGAAATGAACTTCCGAAGCGCTTTTTTTTTTGAATTTTTTTTGTCTTCGGAAATGAACCTCCGAAAATGTCAAAACCGTTAATATTTTCGGAAGTTCATTTCCGAAAATATTTCTGCATATACAAATTTCCCTCCTTCACTATTTCATCATTTTTCTCCAACACTTTTCGAGTACCGCTCGCCATCGCTTAACGACGAGGGAGGCATTAAGTTCACACCTTTTGAGATCAAGAACGACAAAGATTTGGCGGTTATGTGGACAACGTTCGACCGATTTTCTTCGAAAGGCCCGATCGAGTTGGACGCGAAACTTCAAAGATCGGCGGACGATGTTATCAAAATGTTGACTCATCCCCACCTACCTGTGATCAACAATATGTAACTTTAATTATATGTAATATTATCGTTGTAATCTTCACCCGATTAAATAAAGCGAATTGTTGTTGTTTTTCATTTTCTTCTGTCCAGACATATTTTCGGAAGTTCATTTCCGAATTCCCCAAGGGGGGTGCGTTCGGAGATGAACTTCCGAAACACCACATTTTCTGAAAAAGTAACTTTATTTCGGAGATGCATCTCCGAAATCAATATTTTATATTAAAAAAAACACGTTTTCGGAGATGCATTTCCGAAAACACCTTTTTTAAGAAAAATTGTACAGTTTCGGAAATGAACTTCCGAAACAAGGGGTATTGTGAAAATTTTCTTTATTTTTTAGGAGTCTTTATTTTTTATGTGTGCTATTAAGCATATGTTAAGACATTCACCACTACAAATATTTCAACCTAGCCAACTAACACACGAGATGTGAACTAAATGTGCACCACATTTTATTTTATTATTTTTTTAAAAAGTAGTACTTACACCGTCGGTTGAGCTGGTAAGCGAGAGAAACAGTATTCAAAAGATACACATTCAAATCTCAACAATTAAATTTTAGAAAATTTATTTATTTTTTTAATATATTTTTGTTTATGACTTATTATCTCAGTTGACCTAACAACCAAGGAGAAAATGTATTCAGGAAACACGTCTTCGAATTCCAACAATTACATTTAAACACATTTTATAGTACCTACTTAAAGAGCCTTTATGGTACCTACTTTTATGGTACCTACTTAAGTGAAAACTCTACTTTATAGTACACATTCATTTGGACTTTGAATATTGTTGTACATTTACATTACCAGAACTTAACGTTTTTTTGTCATAAATTGACGGAAGGGATCAAATAAGATAACTGAAGTGAAACTAAGGGACTAACTTATTAGATTTTTTAGTTAAGGGACTAAAGAGAAATATTAAATTAACTTAATAGACTTGAGGACTAAATATGCCTTTGAAATTGTAAACTATCCCTCTGTAAGGCACTTTATCAATAAGAAATGATGGATTAACATTGAGTTACACCTTAATGTAGTTGCCACCTCCAAAAAGTAGTTTACATTCTTAGGCATTCCAATAGGAAGTAATCCTAGAAGAGTTTCTACTTAGGATAATCTCTTGAGGAAGCTAAAGAAGAGGTTGGCTAGCTAGTTGGAAATGGTAGTTACTAAGCTTCAGAGGAGGATTAACGCTATTAAAATCGGTGTTATGAAGCTTAGCTATTTTCACTTTATCCTTCTATAAGGCTCCTAATAAAATCGTTAAGGAAATCACAAAAATCTAAAGCGACTTCTTGTGGGGAGGAACGGATGGTAAAAGACGCATTCATTGGGATAGATGGGATGTGGTTTGTCTTCCAATTGAGAAGGGGAGGGTTGGTATTAGGAGGATTGAGGATTTTAATTTGGCGCTTCTTTGCAAGTGGAAATGAAGAATTTTAGAGGAAATATAATCTTTGTGGTATAGAACTTTGAAAGCAAGATACGACGATTTAAAGCTTCGAGTCGTTCATGGGGGAGGTAATATCAAGGGAACGACTTCTATGTCTTCATGGTGGTGTTTACGGTGATTTCCGGTAAACAACCGCTAGTCT
This sequence comes from Vicia villosa, assembly GCF_029867415.1. NCBI lineage: Eukaryota > Viridiplantae > Streptophyta > Magnoliopsida > Fabales > Fabaceae > Vicia > Vicia villosa. The sequence goes on along the minus strand of NW_026705802.1, from coordinate 196,444 downwards.
TCCAAACTATAATAAATATGATTTGGTTACTCGCAGGATCGACTAGATTGATCCTAGGACACATAGTCAAGAAGATTGTTATCAATGTTTATTCGAACCATATTCATGATTTGTCTTCTTCAATAAGCGTTGTTCGATTAAAGAACAAATAGTCTTGATAATCACTTTGTTATATATAAATGTGACTTCAACGAAAAGATAAGTAACATAACATATGAAATTAAAAGGACTATTAAAACGTAAAGAATCTTAAACTGCAGAAACGTTAAAGACTTTGAAAGTAAATAACATGAAAGTAATTCGAAAGTAAATGACATTAAAGTAAAGATACAGAAATGTAAATGGCAAGAAGTAAACGAAATGCAGTAATTCTGGAAAACAAAAGATAATACACATGTATTAAAATGGTGGTGTCATACGTACATTTTCTCAGCGAACTCTTTCTCTTAACGCTTGATACTTGAGTAAATATGTGAGTGATTTGTACAAAATGAACACACAGAATCCTAACATTAAGACTCCTATTTATACTAGTTTCGACCTTAACGGTCCTACACTAATCTGCTGCCACGTTTCTCATAAGAACTTCTAGCGACGCCATCTGTTACTTGGACAGTTACGAAACCGTCTTCGAATTTCAAATCTTCCCGCCTGAGTCCGTCTTCGACGCGTGGCAGTGTATTAAACAAACACTACGAAAAACACGCTAAGTAATAATACTTGAATATATTTATAAATTTTGTCTAAGTCCCCGAAGACACATACTTTTCACTGGCTTTCAGTATTCATTATCTTCATAGCGAACTTAGAAATCTTTACTCTCGAAGCATGACCATCAGTAGCCATTCTTTTATTTTTCAGGGATGGCCATCAGTAACCATCTTTCCTTCGATTTTCTACTTCTTCGAAGGACAAATACTACAAAACGAAATCTTCAGCTAACAAATTGCCCCCAATAAATGCCTGTTTCGAGAGTCAACAGAAATAGGCGTTTCTTGTCATTATAAGATTTCGTTCTTTATTGATCTTTGAGAGTTCCAAGACTGCTGACTAACGTCATAATCATTGATGACCCTGTTTCCGAAACGTCTTGTCATTTTCAAAGATGTCTTCTCATAACTTACATTCCCACATTTTAACCTTACTTCTTGATCATTACTCCTACATACTAGGAGTGAAGCTAACTTTATTCGACCGCCGTTGGATTAAATCACCAGCCGCCACGTGTTCTTTGGATTTTACCCAAAAGATTTAAAAAGGGTTTCCGTTAAACCTTTAAATACTTGGTCTTGCACTTCTACACAACCTTTCATTCCTATTTCTTCATCTTCTTCAACAAAAACCAAACACCTTCAATCTCTTCAAAATTTCGCTCCCTTAATCAGAAATTTCTCTATGGCTTCATCTTCAAATGTTCTTCAACCTGCTCTGAAGCTCCAATCAACAACACGGTCTGGGGAACAAGAGCACGTTCAAAACCCTAACACCGAAGAAATACGCGCTATTTACGCTTCCCAGGTAATCATTCCCTTTGAACTTTCTGGAAAATCTCTCGCTTTTATGGGTCCATTACCAGGTGAAAATATCCCATCTCTGAATAAATTCTTCCCTGCTTATTACAAGACTAGACCATTAGTTAGCAAAATTAGGATAGATGAAGATGGCTGTTCTCCCTCAGGAAAATCTGCTAACAAGGAAGAAACTCCAACTGTAACTCCTTTAGCTTCAGCGAAAATTAGGTTAAACTATATGACCAACTCTGTAAAAGTGTTTAGGTCAATTCCTTTAGCCAAAGATCCTGATTTGTACTATGCCTGGTTAGAAAAAGTAGAGAAACAGAAAGAATCCTTCTGGAAATCGTTAGGAATATACGATTTGATTCAACTGTCAAAGACAGGTTTAGAATACAACCAACCCATGTTAGTAGCAGCGGTTCACTTTTGGGATGCTTCTCACAACACTTTCCATCTCCCCTGTGGAATGGTTACCCCTACTCTTTTCGATGTGGCTGCGATTACAGGACTTCGACCAACTGGCGAAACCTTCGATCCCAACGAAATGGATAATGATACTATTGGTTTTAATGACTCACAAGTCACTTATACTGCATTCATCCAGAAGCATCATATTACCACCGAAACGGCAGTATCCAATGAAGAGCATATTGCTTTCCTAGCGCTATGGCTTTCACGATGTGCCTTCTGCTCAAGATCTATTCAAGTTGCAAAGAGGTACCTTTGCATGGCTAATCAGTTGCATGCTGGAAAAAAGCTCAACCTCAGCCAACTGCTTTTAGGGTCTCTTTATGAAAACCTCAGCGAAGCTGCAACCCTTACCAAGAATTTCAAATCCGGTAGTTTACTTTATGCTGGCCCTTTCTGGCTATTACAACTGTGGCTTAATGCTACATTCGAAACTCATCTTCCCTTTCGAGGAAACGTCGATGAGGAGGATAGCAAAATCAAAAATCGAACTATAGAAGGGACCAGGTTAGCTTACCTAACTCCAAAAGAAGAAATTGGAAAGCTTCGTGAACACTTCCTGGCGTATTCAATGATGTTTGCACGGCGTAACCAGTTCGATCTTTCTATGGCCCCATTTGTCCACAGAACAATAGGTCCCGAATGGTTTACTCGAAAATTCCCATTAACATCTCAGGATCAACAAACTGAGTATGGAAATTTGGGAAGCCTTTCTGACTCCAAGGTTATTTTCCCATCGCCTTCGACCATCAAAAGGTCAATGTATTCTCATGTGCTACCAACCAAATTTGGTCTCGAGACAGTTTGGGTTGGTTCAAATAAAACCCAAATGTTTATATGAGAAAAGAAACCATATGTGTTTCCATACCTTGTACTTGACTGAAGAAGAATGTAAAACAAAAATCAACAAATACGTTGGCACCACCAATCTTCCTCCTGTCTCTTTCGAACCTGCTTTTTATTCTACACCAGACTTTCATCAATGGTGGACGGATTATTATAGCTCCCAAATCTTTGATGCTGATAGCCTTGCTCAAGGATTAACTGCAGCTTTTACTGATGTGCAGGAGAATTTTCAAAAAGGTACTTCAACTCATATTAAAGAAATCCAAGCTTTTCAAAAATTCTTTGAAACTATCTACAGGCCTGATGATCTTAGTCGGACCGTTCGTGAGGCTGCAGTCATTTTGCGCGAAACGTTTTCCGCCAAACTGGATAAGTTGAAATTGCCCTCGTATGTTCGACCAGAACTACGTTATGAAGTGGCTTTCAAACTTAATCCTCCAAAATTCCCTCCACTACCAAGTGCTGATTTTAGTGTGGCTCTAAGTCCTCCTTTCCCAGACTGGTTCGTGTGTGGGAATGCTCTCAAAATTCTTCGAGAGAGTACCAAAAAACGCGCTGAACGAGTGGTTCCGACTAAGCATACCTTGGATACTTACAAAGGACATCTTCATATAGATCTTAAACATGTTCGTGTCCTGACCCCAATACCTGAAGGTTTGGATTAAGACAATCTTTTCGACTGACTTTTCTTTTCTTTGCTGATATACTGATTTCAGTTTCAACTACAGCTGTTGCACGAAGGAGGAAGATCAAGGAAGCTTCTGCCCAAAAAGATTCTGGGACATCTAAGAGCAACAAGCCAAGTGAAAGTGATTCCATCGTCACTGGCAAGAAGCCCACGGTACATACTCATCTCATATTCTTGATTTTGTACAATCTGTGAGTAGTATCCATCTTACTTATCGTCTACTCGCCAGAGCTCGAAACCCCCAACAGGTTCGAAACGGAAAGCTTCCTCAACAGCTGCCTCAGATGGCGAAGATAAATCCCCTCCCCAAACTAGACAAGGACACAAGAAGAGACAAAAAGCTGTTACCCCTTCAAGAAAAAGGGAAAAGGATAAGTCCCTCTAAAACTGCTTCTCCTGGTGATAAGGTGTCCTCTGAAGAGTCTCCTTTAAAAACTGCTAGTAATGCTTTCGTTGTGGAAAGTCATAATTCAAGTCCAGACATTATCCCAACCAAGGTATTTGGGTTCCACCCCACATATTATCTTGTGATCTTAACCAAATAATTAAACTGACATTTACCTTGTTATTGCAGGAAGACGCTGGCACTGCCACTTCAGGTTTCAAGGACCATGGCTTTACCATTAATGTTGACAAACTTTACGGTAATTGTCAAACTTTAACTTTCGTCAACTAAACCCCTCAAAGGCTTATCTTTATGACTAACTTTGCTCTGTTTAACATAGGTACCTCTCAAAATCAAACTCATGTTCTCTCGCCAGTCTTCGAAGACGTTAGGCCAATTGCTACCATATTGCCTAATGAACCAGTCGAAGAAAGTCACTCCACTGACGAATCCCCACCTACTCATCAAGACAAAAATTTGGAAGAAGATCATCCATTCTCAGGCAGCGACAATGTGAACCCCCAAACACATGACAGCGAAGATACTGCGTCGGAGCAAGATGCTATGGAAGAAATTTCTCAACCAGAAAAACAAGATCCTCAAGGGACTTCGAATCTTGATACAAAAACCATTCCTGAGACAACTTCGACGCTTGCCCCCGTGAAGCCTACTCCTTCGGAGCTGGAACAACTTAAGCAAACTGATCCTCTTAGTTTCTTAAAGGCTATCATGGATGCGAATACTTCTTCGCCTTCGGAACTTAATGTCTCTCCAGCTGTAACTGTAGAATCTAGTGATAAAGAAGATATTCCTAGCCTCCTCCGACAAATAAAAGAGAGATTCTTTGGGGACAATCTTGTAGACGTTCTCAACCGGGAACCTATTAAGAGTCACAACTTAAATCAACTTCTAAAGAAGGTAGATTTGCTTCAAGTTTCTACAGAAGTTTCAGAGGTAATTGTTCTGTTAGGCTCTCTACTCGAGCAACTCCAGGCCAACATTCTTCGAAAGCAAAATGTCGAAAAAGAGCTATCTGAGACAATGGCCTCTCATGACTCTTCATGGAACTCTGCTGTGGACGCAACGAAACAAGGTGAGGCCCTTAAGCTTAAACATTCAGAAAATCAGAAGGCCTTTGATGATTATGAGAAGAACATCAACTCCTGGAAACAAGAGATAAAGGCACTCGAGGACAAGATAAAAGAAGCTGAACGTTGTCAGGCAGCCATACAAAAATCTAACCAACAAGATTTGCTCGAAGTGGTGCAGTCGGGAATTAAACATTTCGAGACTGCACAGAAATTAGTGCCAGAGATCGAAAGATTGAAGAAACAACGGGCACTTATTGAGCTTCGTATGTCTTTGTGGGAGACTCAATACTTGAAGATCAAAACGGATCTCCCTAAGGATTTTAACTAGATGTTTTCAGTCCTGTTACTTGTTGCACCTTTGTTTTGTAATCGAAACTACTGTAGACCCATAATATTTGTATGCTTGACTCCCATTTATATCTATAATGTTTGCCAGCATTATCTAAACATTTCTGCCAAAATATATCTTTAGATTTTCTACAGTGCTTTTTATTTAATGCAACGTGTAGAACCTGAACATCTTTCGCAGCATCCTTGCCTCTAGACTTGACGTTTCCCCTTCTCTAGCCATAATCATTATTAAACAGTGACGTCACTTTCTCCAAAACGTCGGTTTAAGACGTGCGTGCATCAGTTTCATGATTACTTCTCAACTTCCAAGGGCGGGAAACGGCGGAAGCCATAACTTCTTTCTTTGGAAAACCAACCGCAGTCCAATCACTCATTAACAATTAAAAACCAACCTTCAGTATTCCCAGTCTATATAAAGGGTCAAATATTGTCTTCATTTCTTCATTCATGCGCTTTCCCTCCAAACAAAACACAGAAAAAGAAAACACACAACTTCTCTCTCAGAACACCTTTCTTATCTTGCAATGGCTGAAACTCTCTCCTTTAACGACATCAAAGCCCTCATCAGAGGCGAGTTCAGACTCTCTGAGGATGAACTTGTTCGTCATTTTATCAATATCGAAAACCTCTTTGTCAACCAAGAACTGGACTTCTATTTTGAAGAAGTCTTGGAGGGTGCTATTTACCCCAACATGGTGGCAGAATTCTGGATGAATGCGTCTTTACGCATAGATCCTGAAGGTAGGACCACCATTGATTCTGAAATTCGACATGCTCGTCTCAGCATCACTCCCACCACTATTGCCAACCTAATAAGATGAAATAACTCTGGTGCAACTTTTGATGACAACAGTTTCAGCATGACTACTCATCTCATGCTGAGAACTCTTATGGACAACGATCGCTTCAGCGCTAAAGTCATCAGGATCTGGCACCAGATGCTCGTGGGGAACTTCCAACCTCGGCGGATTGATGAAAACAACATCATGGTTGAAGACTTGGAGTTTATCCTCTGTGGTCTTCGAGGGAGGAAAATTAACATTCCTTTAATGATCTTTAAAGGACTTGTTAAAGCTGTCTCTATCGGTGTTGACCGTCGAGGGAGTGTGACTTGTCTTCCCTACGGGAGACTCCTCAGTTACATTTTCCTGAAAAAAGGTGTAGTGAGGCGGATGCGTGATTCTGGAGCCAGGGATATGTTCGAAGCTGAACCCTCGCCTGTGCTGTCCTTGGAAGGCTTGGACCAAAGGATCAACTAGCTAGTTTTTTCCTTAGTTTTTTTTTTTTATATATGCCTTCTTTTTCTTCTTTTTTTTTTTTTTGTAATCTTGGATCCTGTTTTTTGGATCCTTTGTAATGCATGTACTTCCATGCTTTTAAATGAAAAATATTTTTGGTGTCTCCTTAGACTCTTTTCCTTCCATTTAAAATTTATTCTGATCGCAAAGCCATTTTGATCAAAGTAGCGTATATGTTTTGACACATGCCTGACCATTTTGGCTTTTCGTAGTACCCTGAGTATCTACGTTTTTGCAATCCTTACTTCGTACATACTTGGTTTATATCTCTTCAAATATTTCCCGTTTACTCTTAAGATCCTACGATCTTCTGCTAATTCTTCAATTTCGTAAGCATTGTTCGAGAATACTTTCAAGATTCGAAAGGGTCCTTCCCAATGTGGGGACCATTTACCAAGTGCCTGATTCTTTCGATCTATAGGTAAAATAACTTTCCAAACTAAGTCATTATTAACAAAAGTTTTACCTTTCACCTTTTTATTATATGCTCTGGACACTCTTTCCTTTTGCCTTTTTATCATTTCCAGTGCTCGAAGTCTGTCTTCGTCCAAATCTACTCACTCATTCATCATTAACTCCCAGTATACGTTGGGAGGAATGTCTGCTTGTCTTTGTATTCTTACCGATTGCAAACATATCTCAATTGGGAGTACTGCATCATGTCCAAACGTCAACTGGAAAGGAGTTGTATTTGTAGCTTCTTTTGGAGATGTCCGACAAGCCCAGAGTGCTTGATCTAAATTCTTATGCCAGTTCTTAGGTTTCTTTCCCACATGTTTCTTAATAAGGCCAATTATTATTTTGTTTGCTGCTTCAACCTGTCCATTTGCTTGAGCGTAATAAGGTGTAGAAGTAAATAACTTGAAACCTATTTCTCTGGCAAAGTCTTGCATTTTTCGTCCAGTAAAGACTGATCCCTGATCAGTTGTTATACTTTCTGGGATTCCAAACCTATATATAATGTGTTTCTGAATAAACTCAATCACAGCCTCTTGATCCACATTTGCCAGTGGTATTGCTTCGACCCATTTTGTGAAATAGTCTATTCCTACCAAAATGTACCTTTGTCCTTTAGATGACTTGGGGTGAATTTCTCCAATCAAATCTAATGCCCATCCCCTGAAAGGTCATGGTTTTACTATCGTACTTAATTCGTTTGCTGGAGCGTGTTGGATACCTGCATGTTCTTGGCACTCTTGGCACCCTTTCGCAAACTCTATGCAATCCTTTAACATCGAAGGCCAATACATCCCATAACGAAACAAGAGCCATTTCATTTTGTGCCCTGCTTGATGTGCACCACATGCCCCACTATGTACGTTCAACAGAGCCAAATATGCTTCTGCTTCACCCAAGCATTTCAACAATACCCCTTCAGGAGTTTTCTTGAACAATTCATTTCCCATCAGAAAATATGACAATGCTCTATACTTGATTTTCCTGTCTGTATCCGTCGAAGGATTTTTTAGGTAGTTAATAATTGGACTCCTCCAATCTGTGTCTGCCAACGAGTTTATATTTAGTACTTCGAATTGTTCTTTGTTGGCATAACCCAATTGTGAGTTCTCTAGATCACTTGGCGAAAGTTTAGTAAACATTGCTCTTCCTCTTACTTCAATCAATTCTTCCAACTTTTCTTTTGATACTTTAAATCCTGAAGCTAATTGTGCCAAGTCGTTTGCTTCCTAGTTATTCACCCTTGATACGTGTTTTAATTCCACATATTCGAATCTCTTGAGTAGCCTATTTGCGATGACAAAATACATGATCAAATTCTCTTTGATACACTTGTACTCCTTTGTCAATTGTTTGATGACCAATTCGGAGTCTCCTTTAATTTCGACTCTGGTTGCCCCCAATTCTAACAAAGCCTCAAGTCCAGCAATTAATGCTTCGTATTCAGCCTCATTGTTGGAGCATAATGGACCTTCGATTTTAAACTTGAGCTTTGTTGGAATTCCATCAGAAGAAATTATCAACATTCCAACCCCAGTACCCTCTCTATGCGTTGAACCGTCGAAGTATAACTTCCAAGGTTTTAAGTCCACATAATGCTGATGATTCTCAACCACCGCATGGTCGACAATGAAGTCTGACACAATCTGACCTTTCATTGCCTTGAGAGGCTGAAATATTAATGAATATTCAGTAAGGGCCAAAGCCCACTTGCCAATTCGACTATGTAGTATTGGCTTAGATAACATATGTTTAATAACATCACAATGAGACGAAACATAAACTGGCTTTATATAATACTTAAGTTTGATACAGGAGAAATACAAACAAAGGCAGAGTTTTTCTATATCAGTATATCTAGTCTCTGCATCATTGAGTACTCTACTTAAGTAATAAATGGCTCTCTCGATGCCATTCTCATCCTCTTGGGCAAGCATGCTGCCTATTGTTTTATCTGATGCTGAAATGTATAGGCGCATGTGCTTCTTCCCATTTGGGGGAGACAGAATTGGTGGACAAGTCAAGTATTGCTTAATCTGATCGAAAGCTTCTTGATGTTCAGCACGCCATTCGAATTTTTCTTGCTTAAGCCGAAGTAGAGGTGAGAAAGCTTGCGTGCGTCCACTCAAGTTAGAGATAAATCTCCTTAAGAAATTTATCTTACCCAATAATGATTGTAGTTCTTTCTTCGTGGATGGGGACTTGGTTTCCCTAATGGCTTTCGTCTTGTTCTGGTTAATTTCTATCCCTTTTTTGTGGACTACGAACCCCAAGAAATCACCTGCCTGCACAAAGAAAGCACACTTAAGAGGGTTCATCTTCAAGTCATATTTCCTCATTCTTTCGAATGATTGGCTCAGATGATCGAGATGACCCATACCCGAGGTAGATTTTACCACAATGTCATCTATATATACTTGCATGAATGTTTCTATAAAGTCATGAAATATAGAATTCATTGCTCTTTGATAAGTTGCCCCAGCGTTTTTCAAACCAAAAGGCATCACAACCCATTCGTAAGTGCCTATTGCCCCTGGGCAACGAAATGCTGTCTTGGATACATCATCTTCTGCTATAAAAATTTGATTGTATCCCGAATATCCATCCAACATGCTCAAATACTCAAAACCTGCGGCTGAGTCTACTAGCATTTCTGCTACAGTCATGGGATACTCGTCTTTAGGAGTAGCTGCATTAAGGTCACGAAAGTCTATGCATACTCTTAATGAACCATTCTTTTTAATTACAGGTACTATATTAGCAATCCACTCAACATACCTTGTAGTTTGGATAAATTTGCACCGTAAGAGTCTTTCGACCTCTGCTTTAATCTTCGAGTGAATCTCTGGCGCGAATCTTCTGGGAGTTTGCTTTATGGGCTTCTTCCCTTCTTTTATTGGTAATTTTAGTTCGACTAAATCCCTTCCTAGACCAGGCATCTCATCATAGTCCCAAGCAAAACAATCTCTGTTTTCTTTCAGCATTTTGATGACCGTTGCTTTCAATTCTGGTTCTAGTTTCGCGTTGATATATGTTATCCTTTTTTGATCATTGTCTCCAAGATTTACTTCTTCAAGTGGATCTTGGGCCAACATCTTTATGTTCGACGCCATTGGGTCTTTTTCGAATCCCAAAGGTTCCTCGTCGTATATTGCATCCAACCTTTGGTTTGGTTCTTCTCTTATGCTCTCTTCGTCTGGAGCCGTGTGTTCAGGGAGTTCGAAACTCGTACGTATCTCCAATTCTGTTATTCCTTCTGCGGTTAAAACTGTATCTATCTTTGTATTTGATAGTTCGGCTTCGAGAGCCGCCTTCCTTTTGTTCTCGGCCACATAGGCCGAAATCTTTTCGAAGAACGAAGACTCAGACATGATTAATGTCATCGTCCCAGCCTGTTGGCCGTACTGTCGGATAATTCTCCGATGGTGCTGTATCTGGTGGACCATCCATGATCTCTCTATCCCATTGGAATCCATTTGGGTGTAAAGTTAAATAGTACAATGCATTTTTATTTGGGGTATACATCTCTTCTGCAGCATGACAAGGGCCTATGTTTGCCAGGTTCCTGTCGAAGTTGGTTTTGTTCACCTGGTTGACCTCAGCCATGTAGTAACTCTGATCACCTTCGATATTCTCCACTATGCCATCTTCTCTCCAAATTGTCACCCTCTGATGCATTGTTGAGGGCACAGCTGCTACCCCATGAATCCATTCCCTACCAAGCAAAAGGTTGTAGTTTGCCTTTGCTGGTATAACCATGAACATGGTTGGCCTGGTAACTGAGCCTACTGTCAAATTGACTTGAACAACTCCCAGTGTTTGTCCTATTTTGCCTTCATAGTTAGATAAAACCATGTTATGTGGCCTTATATCCGTATCGAACATACCAATTCTTTTTAGCATGTATTGAGGCATTAGGTTCACTGCTGCTCCCTCATCAACTAGGACTTTATTAATGCCAACGTTCTCAATCTTAGCCCTGATATAGAGTGGCTTCAAATGATTTCGCATACCCTCATCAGGCCTTTCGAAGAAAGCATTCTGTTCTTCTACTGCACCATTATTCAGCACATAGTAACACACAGGTTTGTGTTTTGTCATTTCTTCGATATCAGCCTCTTCACAGTCTTCTACTTCAGTTTCTTGATTAAACTCGTGAGGGAGTACGGAAACAACATTGCAATTCAAGTTTATAGATGACACTCCATCAGAATCAAAATCATTTGTCATTCTATCCTCTTCTTTCCAGGAATTTGAACGCATCTTTTCTTCTTCATCCAAGAGTTTTTCAGCTTCGAATAATCTGCGTTCCACCGGAGGTTTGTTTGACTTTGCCCCCTGGTATGGGACTTGGTTACTACTAGATTCTCCAGCTTCTCTTGGCCTGTATTCCTTCTGAGCCTTTTTTATTCTCTGATGCCTTCTCCACTGGGACCGAGACATAGGATTTTTTCCTTTATAATTCTCCAATCGATACGCCTCTCGATTTGGTCTTTGAAATTGTTTCCTATATGCCATTGCAGTCCTACCACCTTGGTCCCAACTCCGCCATTTGTTGGTTCTTGCATCAGCTTGCACCCACCTATCCCTTGGCGCATCTGCAGGGATTCTGAAAGTTACCCTTCGAGTTCTGGGGTGTGGGCTATCAGGCCTCTTTGTTGGAGTCCATATGTCGAAACCGTACAGGTTAGGACGCAACCCCTGAGTTTCTTGACTCATGTAGCAATACACACGTTCGAATGATCGTGCTAGCATTTCGTCATAGACTGCCCCACATCTTGGGCAGAGAGCAACTTCAGTGTTTTCTTTGTGGCATCTGACCAAAAATCCTACCAAGCTTTCCTCCATCTTTGGGTACAGTTGTAGTAGGGGATTTGGCTCTCTTCCTGGGTGTTCCCACCTTTCGCGTCGAACCCTTTCGAAGTTGGCTTCGACCCTTCGATTCAGCATGATCGAACATCTTGGACACATCCATTGCTTACCACCATTTCTCTCGTGGCAATTCCAGAGATATTCTTTGAGGCTTTCGGTTCTTGGAGGAACTTCGATGCCCCCATTTTGCCTCGTCAGCCAAGTCTCTAGTTCGCCAAATTCAGACACTGGTCGTCGGGCGCTGACCATGTTAACCGCTGCTGGAGGAACTTTAGAGATCTGGATTTTCTGGAGTTTCATCCTGAGGTCTTCAGTGGCCTCACTGTTTTCTTCCTTCGATGCTTCAGTTATTCCTGTCTTGGAAGATTCTTCAACAACAGTGTTGAAGACTATTTCACCTTTTAGGCTTTCAGTAGCCTGCTTTCCATTGAACATTGCTTTAGTCTCCACAACTTCAACTTCAGATGCCTCCACCATGTTGATATCTTCTACCTCGCAGAGGCTAGCGTCAGCAATGTTCAGGGGATTGGTATCGACCCTCATATGACTCTTGGTCTTGTCAGCAAACTTCAACCTTCCATCATTGAGAGCATTTTGAATTAGATCCCTGAAAAGAAAACATTGAGAAGTTTTATGGCCTAAAAACCCATGATATTTACAAAAACCTCTTTTCTTCCGTTGTTCCAACGGAGGAACTTTTGAATTTGGAGGTAGTATCATTTGGCCATCTTTTACCAATAAATCAAATATTTCATCACATTTGGTAATGTCGAATGTATAAGTTTTCTTAGGGAACCTATCATTCTTATCGTTTTCTACTGGGTTTTTTCCATTTGCAGGATTTAACAATTTGCAGGCGTAAGGTGGCGCTTCTTTCAATTCAGCCAAGTCTATTTCGACTTCTTCAGGGCTATATGAGTCATTGAAAGACTCATCATCAGCGTCCTCGGCTTCGACGTACGCTACTCTTTCTTTCTTATAACTTTTATTCGCCCTAACTTTTTCTGCCTTCAGGCGTTCGACTTGTTGAACCCTGTCAGCTAATTGGGCCATGTCCCTAAGGTATTGGGTATCTAGTTTCTTTCTTATTGAATAATCTAGACCACCTGCAGCCATTTCGACAAGTTCATGCTCTGAGACTGTTGTAAAACACCTTGATTTCAACAAACGGAACCTATTTAAATAATCATCAATTGTTTCTGTGAATTTTCTTTTAACACTGGCCAATTCTTTCAAACTTATCTTAGTTTGACCCATGTAGAATTGCTCATGGAAAAGCCTTTCCAAGTATGCCCATGCATCTATCGAATTTGGTGGCAAAGTAGTAAACCAAATGAAGGCATTCTTTGTCAGCGAACTAGGGAAATATTTGATCCTTAAATCCTCGTTTCCCGCTAAGTCTCCTGCTTCTTTCAAATATCTAGCAATATGTTCCACCGTTGACTCATTAGTTTCGCCTGAAAATTTTGTAAATTTGGGTACCTTAGTGCCCCTAGGCAATTCTGTCTGCATGATATAATCTGATATAGGGGATGTATAGTTTGGACGTCTAAGTCCAGTACTAAGGCCATTATTGGCCATAACCCTTTCTATCATGGCAGTTAAGTTATTTTCTGTAGTCAGATTTTCTCTTCTGACTTTTTGAACAACCTCATCTGGGTGTTCGTTCCTACCCACAATCCTTAATCTGGGTCGCTCCTCCTCCGTTTCTTGTCGAACGGGGACGGCTCTTTGATTTGAAGCTTCTAAGTTAATTACTGGAGTTCCTTCGAACATCTCTGTTCTTCGTGAGGGGCCTACATCCCTAGTGGCTGTCCTAGATGACGGAACTATATCTTGTACACGTTCCAAAATGGGCCTCTCTTCTTGATTCGAAGGCTGTTTGTCTTTCCTTTTAGGTGGTGTTATTCCCATGAATTCCGCCATTCGATTCATTTGAGATGATATCTTTTGGAAAGTCTCCATGTTTTCTCTATTTGTAGTAGTAACATTTGCCATTAGTGGGCTTAAAACTGAAGTCAATTCTCTGGCCAAAACCCCTACCATATCATGGTTGCTTGCATCCATCTCTTGTCGAAATGCTGCTTGGTTATTTGTGGTAAAGTGGGGCACCTGGGTAGAAAAACCAGTGTTATGTGCACTTCGACCCACTGAACTAACATTCGGTGAAAATGTCGCATTGTTAGTTGGGGCATATATAGATCCTGCCCCTCGTACGCCTGTTCCATATGGGTATAGCATTCCATATGAACTATTTGGTCTCCATTCGAAGGCAGAATTCGTGCCTTGACCAGACAAATTATTTGCAGCATTTGTCGAGGCAAACAATACGTCCTCTGCGCTTGTGGATGAGGGTGCGGTTGTCGACACTGAAACTGGAATAGTCCTTGAAAGCCCTGTATTATTTTCAGGCAAAGCCTGGGAATTATCTGCAGGTCTCGATCCATTTGGACCCGTTGCATCTCGTGTTCCTTGAGTAGAAGTCGAATTTGCCGCTCCTGATCCTGAACCTTGTGGGGGATCTCGATCACCCCCTGCACTGGCCGTAACGACCATTTTCCTGTTGTACCTTCGTTTGGGAATCGGTTGTGCACTGTTCTTTAATTTACCGTTCCTAAGGTTCATACAAGATCTTGATATTGTCTAGACAAAAATAAAGCAATTGATTAAAACAATCTGCTTGACACTGTCCCACTGGGCGTGCCAATTTGTTTACGGTGATTTCCGGTAAACAACCGCTAGTCTTCCAAACTATAATAAATATGATTTGGTTACTCGCAGGATCGACTAGATTGATCCTAGGACACATAGTCAAGAAGATTGTTATCAATGTTTATTCGAACCATATTCATGATTTGTCTTCTTCAATAAGCGTTGTTCGATTAAAGAACAAATAATCTTGATAATCACTTTGTTATATATAAATGTGACTTCAACGAAAAGATAAGTAACATAACATATGAAATTAAAAGGACTATTAAAACGTAAAGAATCTTAAACTGCAGAAACGTTAAAGACTTTGAAAGTAAATAACATGAAAGTAATTCGAAAGTAAATGACATTAAAGTAAAGATACAGAAATGTAAATGGCAAGAAGTAAACGAAATGCAGTAATTCTGGAAAACAAAAGATAATACACATGTATTAAAATGGTGGTGTCATACGTACATTTTCTCAGCGAACTCTTTCTCTTAACGCTTGATACTTGAGTAAATATGTGAGTGATTTATACAAAATGAACACACAGAATCCTAACATTAAGACTCCTATTTATACTAGTTTCGACCTTAACGGTCCTACACTAATCTGCTGCCACGTTTCTCATAAGAACTTCTAGCGACGCCATCTGTTACTTGGACAATTACGAAACCGTCTTCGAATTTCAAATCTTCCCGCCTGAGTCCGTCTTCGACGCGTGGCAGTGTATTAAACAAACACTACGAAAAACACGCTAAGTAATAATACTTGAATATATTTATAAATTTTGTCTAAGTCCCCGAAGACACATACTTTTCACTGGCTTTCAGTATTCATTATCTTCATAGCGAACTTAGAAATCTTTACTCTCGAAGCATGACCATCAGTAGCCATTCTTTTATTTTTCAGGGATGGCCATCAGTAACCATCTTTCCTTCGATTTTCTACTTCTTCGAAGGACAAATACTACAAAACGAAATCTTCAGCTAACAGGTGGCAGATATATTGTCATGGGAGAGTTCTTTTCCTAACGATTTCTTCAATTTGGCCTGCAAGTTTTCTGTGGGAAACAATTATGTTTCTTCATTTTGGCATTCGAGATGGACGGATTTGGGCATTCTAAAAGACTGTTTTCCTCTGTTATATTCTGTTTCTCATTTACAAGATGTCTCAATGGTTCTTATGAGCTGTTGGCGGTTAGGAACGTGGTGGTGGAGCGACTTCGGTATGTGTCGAGGCTCACTGCCCAACGTTGCTATAACAACTCAAACGCTGCTGCTACAACAATTGTTGTAGAATTCTGCGCCTGTTTTGGATAGAACTGATTCTGTTGCGTGGATGCCCGACGCTGAGGGCTGCTTTTCGGTCAAGAGCTGTTACACATTGATTAATAGCTTTCGTACAACCTATGGCCCGAACGAAAAAGTTTGACTCGGCGTTTAAGTTGGTTTGGAAGATGGAAACTCCGATCATGATCAAAGTCTTCGCTTGGAAGTGTTTTATCAATAAGCTTCCAACTCGGGATGCGTTAGCTTTTAGAGGTATTCTCCCCTCTTCTAGTTCTTCTTGTGTTTTCTGTTGTGCGAATGGTGAATCTTCGCTTCATTCTCTTTTGCTTTTTCATAATGCGAGTTTAGTTTGGAAGGACATAGCCGATTGTATTGGTTTTGAAGGTTATAAAGCGGAGAATTTCAAGGAAAGTTTTTTGAATTGGTTCTCGTTTAGTAAGAATGCGAAAGTTAGAAAGGGTAAGGAGGGAGTGGTGTGGATGGCAGTGTGTTGGACCCTTTGGTTGGTTAGAAACGATGTCGTGTTTAGGGAGATTCGTGGAACATTTCCGATATTGTTTGAGAGGTGAATCTTTGGTTTGGAGATGGACTTTTGTTGGAAAAATTATCCAACTCAATTGTAATTTTTACGAGTTTAGTAGAAATCCTCTATTTTAAAGCGTGTAATTTTCTTTTAGTGGTTTTCGTCCAATTTTTTTTATCAAGTTTGAGAACTTGGATTCTCCTATTAATATATTCTTGTTTAAAAAAAACACCTTTAGAAGGCTCACCAAAATGAAAGAATGTATCAAGAATAAAAAAAAAACATTTATAGTAATATATACTATTTAGAAACAAGATACTCACATCACCAATGAAATTTCAACCCAAATTTTTGTGAAATTGGACTGAAATCTTAACTAATAAACTAACTTATGTTAGTTTTCGAAACATAAATTTGTAAAACAATATTAAGAGAGTGAATGTATGAGATAGTGTTAAAAAAAGTATTTTTAAAACTCCTCTATAAAAAATACAAAAAATATGTCACTCTGAAATATTAAACTTTCGCTATCAAATATTAAACTTTCGTACTAGTTGAATTACATCATCCACCCAACAAGTTAATAACACTATAAACTTTTTTAAATTTTTATGATTTGTTATTTATGACTTATATATCTTAACTTCTTGGTTGTGTTTGCCACTTTATTATTTTGAGATGTTTTGTGTTTTAAATTTACTTTTTATAACTAAATTGTATTTTTGGTTTTAAATTATATTTTTCAAGTAAACTGTACTTTTGTAACTAAATTAAATTGTATTTTTGGTTCTAAATTATATTTTTGCAAGTAAATTGTACTTTTGTAACTAAATTAATTTCTTTACCCACCTCCCTATGTGGGTCACCCCCAGCGAAAACTCCACTTTACCCCTGCTTCGAAAATGCATTTCCGAAGTATTTTTTTTAAAAATTTTCTCAGACTTCGGAAGTGCATCTCCGAAAACACCAAATGGGGGGTGTTTTCGGAGATGCACTTCCGAAAACACTTTTTTTCAAATTTTGGGGGGTTTCGGAAATGCACTTCCGAATTATGCAGAAACTGTGTTTTTTTTTTTTATGTTTTTCGAAACAGTCTCGTATTTTTAATTAAAGGAAAACGCCAAATAAAATAAACGACATATAAACAGAAAATACTAATATGATAAATCAAATCCAAATAATATATACAAGCCGATCCAAATAGTAATAGTGTGCGAGAGATACAATCCAAAAACAAAAAAAATAAACCCGGACCCCTACTGGGTATGCCTAACCCTCTCTCCCTGGGACCTCCTCAGTCGCCTGTATGTCGCCGCACGGCCCGCATCAGTGACGATCATCTCCATCACGGCGACTGCCTCTGGACCGCCCTGATGAACGACACCTCGATCCAACGCGTCCCGCCCAAGCATCTCTATCCGCTGGCAGATCGGCAGGAGATCAATGGCGTGGTCATCCTTGGCCTGCTGGTTCTCCAGGATCTCCTCGTATGCTGGCCTAGGAGCGCCGGGAGCGTCGGGTCTCAGTAGAGGATGTGACACCCGATAGAACCAAGTGACATACCCCTCCACACTGTGCCAGTCCTGGGTGACCCGAATGCGACGATACTCCTCCGGTACCACATGACGCTCCCAATCCTCAAATATGCCAGTGAGCTGCACTCGGGTTACCGTGTCGGGAGCAGCCTCAAAAGGTGACCTGGGTATCATCTGCACATACCCAAATTGTCGCATGCACCGCTCAAGGAGATACCGCACCATGGTGCTGGTCCCGCATGCCAACCAGCCAAAATATAAAGATATGACGTCAAAGGGGACAACATGAGTGTATTTGCTGAATGGCCTCCAAGTGACGTCACCGTGCATCGTGCGGTCGAGGTACCCACGGTATGGTCCCACTGCATTGTTCCCCCTATGGAGAACGTATCTGGCGGCCCTGGGCATGGCGTCATCGTACTCAGGATCAATGTCGAAGCCGTGGATGCGGGAGAAGTAAGAGATGATCCAGCTCTGAAACACAAACATGATAATGTATTAAAAATAAATACGAAACATAAATAAATACGAACACTACAACGCGGAAGGGCTTTAAAAGCGCTTTTTTTGGGCTTTAAGAGCGCTTAAAAGCGCTGTCAAAGCCAGCGCTGCCGTAGGCTACAAGAGCGCTTTTGAAAGCGCTGTGGTAGACCCCCCTATAGCAGCGCTTTTTCCAGAAAAGCGCTCTGGTAGGCCCCCCTATAGCAGCGCTTTTTCCAGAAAAGCGCTCTCGTAGCTTGTCCTATAAGAGCGCTTTTTCAGAAGCGCTTTCGTAGGTTGCGTTTTTTTTATGCTTTTATTATATGAAACAAATAAAAATAAAAAAAAAATACATTTAATATGAAACATTTTATGAATTGAATCTATAAGTATTGCATATATTTATTATCAAAATACAACTAAAACATCACTAATTTTATAAGTGCTCTAGAAGCTAAGTTTACAATCAAATTCTCAAAACACAAAATACAATACATATATATATACTGATTTGCTCCCTAAGAAAACTAATTCTCTCCAGCCGAACGTGACTCCTCGACGGCCATAATTGACTTTCCAATAATCCATAAATCAACTTCTAATTTATCTTCAAGTGTCCACGCATGCTAAAAAATTATCTGATGGGCTCTATAAGTAAAATGCACACCATGTAGTAGAAGAGAATCTTGACTGGCTCTATAAACAAAATGCACACCATGTAGCTGAAAAAACAGATTTCTAATCCATCCGAACATGGTTGTCAAATTATGAATAAAAACATGAAGGCCTGTCATTGAATCTTGAACCAAAACTAACCATAAACTATAAGATTATTTCTTTTGGATGAATAAACTTTAAGATTCTTGGTCCTGGAAACAAATGTGATAAAATGTGTAAACAAGTAAAAAAGAATGCTGACTATCCACAATTTTGTATAATCAACCACACAATTACCTTGTTTTTTAATGTCTTATCAGCGCCTTTAATCACCAGAAGCTTTACTACATCATTTCTCTAAGTTTGAACTGCAAGATGTAATGGTGTCCAGCCATCCTAAGACAGAGCGAATGAATTAAGTTTTCAAACAGTGCTCCACAAAAGTATAAGAAATAGATAAGCTAAGTATCGGAACAATTCACCATACATTGTCCTGAAGATTTATATCCACATTATACAACAAAAGCACTTTAATATACTTGGTCAATAATAATAATAATAATAATAATAATAATAATAATAATAATAATAATAATAATAATAATAATAATAATAGCATTTTTCGTATATGCAATTTTAGTTTTAATATTAAAATTAGTATTATAATTTATAACAATATTTTGATCATAGATTTACAATATTTTCAAATAGTCTTTGAATGTACCAAAATTATAAAATCATACATCTGTATTTGAATATTATTTTCAATACTTAGTTTTGTCCTTGAATGAATGTTCCACTAGACAATTTAGTTCATAACATTCCTAACATAAGATGACACACTAGTGTTTGATTCTATGGTGAAAACAATTGATTATGCATGAATTGATTTTGTAAAAATGATTCTAGTTATAATTGAGTTGTAAGGTTCAAGAGTAAAAATTCTCTTACATGCCCTCCAAATTCTGTACTAATCCAACGTGGCCTTGGCTTCACTCCGAATTTCTTGAAGCAATCCTCTTCGAAAGAAGAGTAATTATATTCATATGGTGGATACATGCTGGACTCCTTGCTAAAAGACATTGGCATAACCATTTTAGTACATGCCTACATCATCATGAACATGAAAAGATGGAATGAAGCAAAGATTAGTACAAGAACATATAGGTCAAGGCATTTTATGCTATTGAGAATGAATACTTATCCAGGCAACTAATGAAAAAACAACAGTTAACTATTGTAAACCTGAAAGTCCCAACCACTCAGGCCATGAGGATCATCATCCAGTTCAAAACACTTAGCTTCTCCAGTATAATGTAGTAGACATTCTCCAACTTAAATTTAATTCCTTTAATTTAGCTATGAGATCAACCATATTCCTAGAAACATCCACTAGTTAAGTCAATTTATCAGTAGCATCATAAAAATCAGACAAGCAAATTATGATGAAATCATTCTTACCTCCTTGATAGGGTGTCCAGGCAAAGGCTTCATAAACTCAGAAGGGTAAGGGTAGTTAACCATAGCCAAATAACTATATGCAGACTCCAACCAACCGAATAAATCTTCAGTGCTCTTTAATTTCCTTCAAGCAGTTTAAACTAAATCAACACACTTGAAATAATATAGATATTATTACAATTCACAATCATGTAATGCAGAAATAGAGACACTACTCTTGGAAAAAATGGCTTACTGACAAAAGTTGAATGTTTTGCTCAGAAATTCAAGGCCATCGCTAGTTTGACCCTTAGATTCTATTTCATCCCATGACTGTTTTATTTCTATACATGCAATACCCTAATCTCTCATTGTTTCCAACACAAATCAATCAATAAGAATACAAAGCATTAACCTAAAAACCCTTATTCCAGCAATGCATAAACTCAACACCTTAAACACTCTTAATAACAACAAACAAGGTTGCAAATTGCAAGCACATAGAACATACCAGTGAGAACAAACACATGATCTCGACCGCCGGAACGGTTCCAAGCTGGAGTTTTCTTCACAAAATCAATAACCTCCCTCTGCCTCTGATAATCCTCGTTCCCAACTTTCTTCCTGAAGACTCCTTTAGCCGTACCCAGTTGTAATTCAGCACTGAGAGTAGCGAAAAATGGAACAAAGACCACATCAGCGTCACTGCGTCAAGAACCCGTTTTGCGAATGACCCAGATCGTAATTGAGGAGGAGTCATGAGGTCCCCCATGACCAGTACTCCGCACTATACTGTTTGATAATTGGGTTCTCCGAATACGGTGGAATTTCTAGGGTTTTACCCAAATTGGTGGATCGAATTTCACAGTCGGCATCAAAGGACCAGTAGCAGTTGAGGAGGCCGTAGTTGAGGGATTTGGGGAGATCGACGATGTAGACATTGTTGCGACGAAGAAGAAGATTGTTGCGACGGTGAAGGAATTGAAGGGTTTGAGTTCTGGGTTGGAAGGGTTTGAGTTCTGGGTTGCGACGGTGAAGGAGTGAAGGGCGGGGGAGAAGGAAACGAAGAAGAAAACCTGGATTTGAAGTCTGGGATGAACTTTTTTAGGGCTCATCAGTGAAAGAGATGAACGAGTGAATATGGAGAGTGAATATGGAGAGTGTTTTCTAATTTCAATTTTAATTATTGTTTTTTAAAATAATTTATATTAAAATAAAATTTAAACCCCTATAGGCTTTGCCAGCGCTTTCATAGAAAAGCGCTTTTTAATGTGTATAGTGAATATGGTCTTTAACAGCGCTTTTCAAAAGCGCTGGCATAGGGCCCCATATAACAGCGCTTTACATAAAACGCTTTCTACAGTTCACCTGTCTTAGCCCTTTAGCAGCGCTTTTTAAAAGCGCTTTCGTAGGACCCCCATATAACAACGCTTTTTTTCTTTGTTTTTTAGTTTTGTTTTTTGTGAAACATATAACATCGCTTCTTCCATAAAGCGCTGTCTTTGATGTGCTGCTAAAACACAATTTTGGCATAGTGGAAACAATTAAAATGAAACGTATCGTAAGTAGTGTGCAGGATCCGGTCAACTGCCTCGTCCTCCAGTTGGAGGCCTCATTCAGCTTCTGGTATAGGTATGCCAGAGTAGCTGCCCCCCAGTTCCACTGGTGAACGGTAGTCAAGTCCATGATACAGATGTAGAGGTACCCTCGTCCATGTCCACGAGAACTCGCACACGTCGTCCCCGACCCTGCCCCCCTCCCTGCATCGACGACAGCTGCGCCGCCGCCCGCTCGCGTCTAGCCGACGCAGTCTGGGTCTCTCTACCCTGTCTGATGCGTGCATGGTTGCCTGACATGTTCCTGAAAACAATTGAAATCGATTAATATGCGAGACAACAGAAAAAACTAAAAAAAATTGCATTTCTGATACACTTCAGAAGTTCATTTCCGAAACTGGGAATGAAGGTGTTTTCGGAAATGAACTTTTGAAACACCCTTGCGATGAAGTTTTCTTCAACTTCCATGGCAGACCCCAAAACCCTAAATCAAAACTACTTTTATTCATTGTAAACAATCTCAGTACCAACCTACATTAATGTGATTTTTGCAATTTCTAAACACCCTAATAGAGATATGAATAATGGATCTAAAAATTGAAAAAAATTGATAAACTTACCACTAATAGAGTTTGAGATGATTTAGGTTGAGATTGGAAGAAGATTTTGGCAATCTCTGATACTTCACACTTGCTTTTGCAGAAAACTTGAAGAGAGGCTGAGTTTGGAAGAAGATTAGGGTAAAATGAATGGGGGAGGGGGGCTGTTTTGCTAAATCTGCAAAACGCGCAGTATTTCGGAAATGAACTTCCGAAATGGTGTTTTCGGAAATGCATTTCCGAAATAAGACAAATTTTGAAAAAAAAAGGCGCTTTCGAGATGCATCTCCGAAAACACCTTTTTCTTGCATTTCGGAAATGCATTTCTGAAGTCAGGGGTATATATGGTTTTCACCAGAAGTGACCTAGAAGGTTGGGAGGTGGACAAAGAAATTCTCAAATTAAATTGTATTTATTATTGATCTAAATATTTTTATATACGAAAATTTACTATTGATCCAGATATTTTTTTCAAATGATACCTAAACATAAATAATATTTATATACGAGAAAAAAAGCTATTATTGATCTAAATATTTTTATATAGGAAATACGGTATTTATGATCCAAAAATAGTACGTATACAGGAAAAAATATGTTATTGATTTAAATTTTTTTTATATACGAAAAAATCTACTGCTAATTTAAATATATATTTTTTAATCTTCTATTTAAAATAAATATATTATATAGATAAATGTGTATAACAGAAGCCGTACGTACGCACGAGTTTGTTATTAGTTTAGAGAGGAAAGTAAATATTATTTTACGTCGGTTTAACCATATTATCATCATCTCTATTTCAGTTCTTGTAATAAGACGCCCTTTTAACCATTATCATCATCTCTATTTCAAATCTTGTAATAAGAGAGGATTTAAATTACCTATTTTAAGATTATGAAATTATATATCTATTGACATGACACCTAATAAACAACACATAACACACAATTACTACTTTAAAATGTGAGACTTTTTAGGTGGGTTAACAGATTTTAAATAAAGTGGGAACAATGTGAAGACAATTTGTTTACTTGATTCAATTATCTAACAAGATTGGCGATAGAATATATTTTGAAGAAAAATAAAAGATTGGCGCTTTCGAGAGATATCTTATTCTGCATGGGGAGACTTGCATGCATCTCAAAAGCAATGCTTGATATACGATATGATTCCGTTTTATCTTAAACTGGCACGTTTTACAAACCAGAATGTCAACGCACTAATCTAGCTTTAATCAATAAAATGTCTTTATCTAAAATTATGCAAATCAATTAGTTGTAGGATCTGAGAGAATCTTTCATCTTTGTATACTATAAATAGGCATTCATTTGTTTGTAATTTTATATTGTGTAAGGGGATTTGAAAGGAGGAAGCATTTGGTAACCCTCAAAGGCTTCCATGACATCAAGTTACTGTAAATGTGAAGTTATGGAAGTGCTTTTTGGGTTTCTGAAAGCTTCATTTCTATTTTTTATTTGGTTTATTGATTGTACCTTCTTCGTCAAATAAATATGATAACAAAATTCGTACCCACAAACCCGCCTAAAGCTGATGGAGAAAATCAATTTTAATTGGATTTGAGTTCGGGTTTCAATTTTCTCCGATTATAAAATATGTGGATGGGTTCGGTAATGAGGATACTAATACCCACTCCGAACCCGTCCCATTTATTTTATTGTCTATATTATTATATATTTTTAATAATTTATAATATTAAATATGTGGTTAAAGTTTTGATATTTTGATTTGTATTTATTATTTAAAATATTTGAGATGTATATGAATTTTTTATGAAATTGTTTCATTTTATTATTTATAAAATAATGTAATTTTGAAAAAAATTATTTCTATTAAGAAATATGATTTTATTAAATAGATGGTGGCGGTGCGGAGATATCCGAATCTAACCCGAATCTGTTTGGGTCAGGTTTGAGTTTTAATTCTCATCCTCGTTTAAATTTGGAGCGGGGAATAGAGATTATTTGGAGATTCAAATTTGAATTTGAAAGAGGTAATAAACGTCCCGACCCGTACCGCCAAGTATGTTTCACATGCAATTAACCTTCTCTCAACCTTTTCAATCATATACTTCATATTTTTACAATTAGATATGCAGTTTTTAAAGTTAAATTTATGTAATGAATTAGGCATTTAAGTTTAATCATTTAACATGTAAAAATATACACAATTAATCTTTTTTAACACATTTGCTACAAAAATACTATAGTAGATGAGTAGTTGTTATACAAACAAAATGGCAAGAAGTATGTGCAGCTTTTTTATCTTTCATATCGAAGTATATTAGAGGTCTGGTGTGATGTAATAAATAGCTGGATCTATCTATACTATAATTATGATGCACGTCAGTATATTATTTAAGGTGATGTCAATTTATATTTATTGTTCCCAATTACTTTTAAGGTTATCTCTCACTTTAACATTCAGGCACTTGCCTCGGATTTGTAGAGAACGAAACAATTAAGTTTGATTTTTATGGATTCTTGGACTTTTATAATTTTTAAATAATCCAGACATTACGCAAGTGAAATTAAGTCTATATATAAGATTAGTTAATTTATTTGAATAGATTGTGTTATTTAGAGCCGTTTCTTTTCAACCAATCGTTAGTTGGACTAGTCGTGATTGGCGCTAGACTCGGTAGGGAGAACCACGGTTCGATCCCCCGCAACAACGATCGGAAGGGACTGGAACCACTTGATGTATGCTTCATCACATTATATCCACACTCTTGGTTGTTGTTGCATCGTCTACAAATAAATTTTAAATACACAATCTACTATAGATATAAATGAATGTCACAAATAATACCACTTATCTTAGGGATATCCCTCCATAGCTCTATATGTTAAAAATAATTTAAACATAAGTCAAAAATATTAAAAAATAAAGTGTATATTTTTAGTATTATAAATATATTTTATGACTTCACATAAAATATAAACTTACGTATTGTGTGGTATGTTTTACTGTATTAGCTTTGATTGTGTGTGGTTGTGTGTTTTCTGCTACAAGTGTTTCTCTGATATGGTGTGACAGGTTGTTTTAGTCACAAATTTGCCAAAGGAGGAGATTGTAGGTGTTTTCATGTTGCCTGCATTTGTGGTAAAACATACCTCGGTGTTTAATGTCTTGACCAATGTCATGACATGCTTTATATGGTGTTGTACAGGTTGCATATGTTTAAGCTAATACGGGTTTTGTCAGTGAATGTCATGACCGATGTCATGACATCCATGTTTGACAGCAGGAGCTGTTATGTTTTACTATTATGTTTCCTGATTTCTCTCAACCTACAATTTAGGAAACATTTTATTGTGTGCTGAATATTTCTCCTAGAAGATTTCGTTAACAGCACATTCTGTAACATCCTGATGACGTGTACATTAGGTTAACTTGGTTAACCCTAATTTGTTTCTTGGAAAGCCCGAGGCCTAAGAGCTGCATATAAGAAGACTGCAATTCTAATTTGGAACGCAGAGAGATTTGTTAATTGTGAAGAACCGTAGTTCTGTGTCTGTGTGTTTAGTCTCTTGTACTCCAAGCAATTGTCTTTTGATGATTGTATTGGAATAGGTTGTTTTTGTACTTTGTCACTCTAAGCTTTTAAGCACGAGTGGTGTCTCTTTATTGAAGCTTTTAAGCAGATCAAGGTGTATTTTTGAAGTGTGTCTTCTCTCTCATTTGATTAATGTCTGTTTGTAATCATTGCTGTGATTGAGGGGGAGTGAGTGGAGATACTCAAGTCTAGGATTAGATTGGAATTGCATTGGGTAGGTCTTAAGTGAGGAGTTGTAAACGGGGGAGTTTAGCTTTGAATTAACACTGCTTATATTGGATTCCCTCCCTGGCTTGGTAGCCCCAAGAGTAGGTATTGTTGTATACCGAACTGGGTGAATAATTTGCTGTGTTCTTTACTGTTTTTATGCTTTTCTGTTTTAAAGTATTATTCTGTGTGATTGTGGATTTCATACAATCCAGTACGACATCGCGTGTGGGTTACTAGAATTTTCAAAATATATAATTTAGAGGGACATTTGAGTGTGGCATTGTAGACAAAATGTTTGGACCACAAAGGATCGCATGATAGATCTTCAGAAGCCATGAAAGACAAATAATCAAGCTTAAGCACAAAGTTCCTTAACGAGATTTTCTCTTGAATCCAGTTTCTCTTGAACTCAATTTCCACATGTCATGACCCTTAGCGGGATTATAGAAGGCTTCGACATCCTAAATACCATATTGACCATTTACCGTATCCATCAATTTAAGAAAATCATTATGACATTATTGTTGCGGTATGGGTGTTTTTCGCTCACCATTTTCATTGTTGTATTTAGGCCAAGAAAAAGTGAGACATGGATTGGAGGTAATTATTGGTTGACCCTTTAAGTGATAAAGAATTTTCGGTCCTTTAAAGAGGTTTTTCCTTTGATTTTAGGGTCTAATAGAACGTCGGAA
The DNA here is from genome assembly GCF_029867415.1 of Vicia villosa. NCBI lineage: Eukaryota > Viridiplantae > Streptophyta > Magnoliopsida > Fabales > Fabaceae > Vicia > Vicia villosa. Next base: position 169,217 of record NW_026705802.1, on the reverse strand, counting down.
TTGAGAACTGAAAAATAAGGAACGCACGAGGATATACCAATGATAGAGCAATGAATAAGAAGCTTTGGTCAGTTTTACCGGACCTCATGATGGACACCAATTGTTCTTGCTAACAGTAATAGAATTTGAGAGTCTGGTCATGAAGGTTGCAAGAGACTCTATAGGTGTTTTCTGTGAAATTTGTGGGTGTCTTATTTCCCCAATCTTAAGTTTGCGATATATTGAGGATCCCCGGGCTAGATCCTTGGAGAAACGATTTCTTCTAGTTTTATATCAGGATCGTGGGAGTATGGAAGACTGATTCATCCCCAAATTGTAGGGGAGAAAGTTTTATCCCTTTGATTGATAATGTCAGGCCAATATTATTTGAACACCTCATGAATCACGTGTATTAAGAAAATGGATCCTAGATACCATTTTAGCCGACTAAGATCACTTTGGGCACTCAGGCCCATTTCATACAAGCATGCCCGCTTTGGACGTTCGCCAATATTACTACATTTAGACCGCTTTATCATGGACAACCCTTTTTAGACCTAATAAAGTTGTTCCAATCCATATAGTTTTTATTTTGGTCATGTAATCATTTTTGCCACATATTTGCCACATAAAATCATTTTTGCCTTATTAAACTATTTTGGCCACATCACTTATAATCGTATGTGGCATTTTCTAAAATTTATCTTCATTTTTTAAAATTCACAATCTCACAAAGTCTCTACTTGAGGCCACGAGTTCGAATCCTAAAAAATGAAAAAAAATTAATCTAATAACTACTTACACATTTTAATAAAACTTACAACTACTTCATTAACATTCTCTGATGAGATTACTATGAATATTTGGCTAGATTTTGTAAAAAATAGTTTCGAATGTCTTTTTTTAGGTTCTCTTCTTTTTTAATGGGTTTTGGTATAGTCCTCCATTTTTTTGTGTATATTTTCTTTTCTCAATATATCATTTTTATTCGAAAAACTTACACATTATAAAATAATATTTATATTTTTTTTGTAATTATTTTTTAGTTAATAATATTAAAATAAAAGAAATTTTACATATTTTTGCCACATAATATATCTAAAATAATTTTAAATTTTTTTTATAAATGTTATACTACTCTTGCATCATACTATTTTCAACAAATAATACTCTTAGGACAAACCAATTGTTAGTTTTAACATTTGATATTTAAATCTCTTTGCAAAAATTCAAATGTTTTTTTAAAGGCAAGTTGCTATTAAAAAGAGCAAAAGCTCCCATACTGATACAAGGTAACAGCAGGTCTGATACAAAGAAACAGAAGGCAGAAGCAATAGAAAATTACACAGCCAAAAAGAACCTATCCTATGTAGAGTAACGGGGTTTTGCTAAACTCGTAAAAGTTACATTTGGGTTGCGTAATTTTCCCTATAAACGACCAACGTCAAATCAAAGCTTTGCATCTCCAAACGATGTCGGCAACGATCCACTTGCTATTCTTGAAGATATTACTATTCCGACAAATCCACACACTCCAAATAACCGCTAACCACACACTCCCCTCCTTCTTACTCTTGATTTTCTTTTTGATGGAAGAAGTTCTCCAAACCATGAAGCTTTCTTTAAAATCCTTCGCATAAAAATGCTCCACGTCTAACTCTAACCATTCGGCCATATCCGTCCAAACCAATCTCACCATATGACAATGCAAGAAAAGGTGACATGAGGATTCAACGAACCCCTCACAGAACACGCAAGCATCATTAATAGACGGAGGGAGAATACGACTTAAACCCAACAAATCTTTAGATGGAATTCTATCAAAAAAGCATCTCCAACCAAACGCTCTAACCTTTAACGGAACAATGATCTTCCAAATAAAAGAAAAGGCTTTATCGTTTCTACCTACAGGGCCAAAACGAATGTACTTTTGACATAGAGATGAATAACACGAAGAGACAGAAAAGGATCCGTCTCCCGACAACAACCACTCCAGCTTGTCCCGCGCATCCTCAACTATTGCTGTACCTGTCAAAAGCCGACATAAACGCGCAAGATCAACACTGTAACACCCCAATTCTACCCACGAAATTTAAATAAAATCAGAGTATAAAAATTCACAAAATAAGCAATTGAGGTATCACATATTCATTCTCAAAGACTAATCACCTCGTCGCATAAAGCGGATACATAGCATTCATAAAAATATGGGAGAACCGACAACATCGAATGATAGTCTTTAACATAAAATAACTTCCATAGAAGTGCAACGGAAACTCAACAATTAGTTCAAAGATTTCATAGCATCTTAATTCAACAATTAACACAATTAAAGTGGCAATCTCAAATAAACAACTCAAGTATTTGCCAAAACATAATAAATCAATAGCAAGTAATTAACGCGTTCGTCCCCCCCGAGTGCTACGTATCAGAGCGACAACGACTCAAGACCAACTCGGCTAACCTCCTCTCAATGCGAATCACCTGCATGTTACCAATATAAAGGCAACGACGAAACAAAGAAAGGGTGAGATATCAATTCATATAATTGAGCGCATGATAAATTATATATTAGAAATTAGACATATTCGGTTAATCACATTCACAAATATTAATATCGTCATTCTATCATTAAGTCACAAAGTCACATCTTCACATAATCCCATCATTTAATAAGTCACAAAAATACAAATCACGACAAAGTCACAAACGTCACGCTATGAATCACATAGAAATATATGGGACATGACTCATGTATATGCATGTGGTACCAATCGAAGCTTCAGCCCCCGTCACCAATTGCCCAATTCAGAGGCACAAGGCATAAGCCTTCGTCACTAATTTGCTAATCCAGGCCGTCACAATAAATATGTAAATGCATGCGACTCGATGAACCGAACATCACACAACACCATCATCATCATTTACTTCACAAAAATATTCGTCACAAGGCACACGCCCATATCACAATTATTACCGATTATTAAAGGTAATACACTTCACACATAATACAACAACTTCATACGAAAACGAAACAATTCCGACAATTCATCAAATCAACGGACGATGCCATTAGCAAAAGAATTACAAAGATATTCACAACAATCACATTCACGGTCAAATCCGCAAGATACCGTAATTTATCGCTAAACCGAATAGTTAATCTAAGTTCTATTTATTCTAATTAAATGGGCTTATTAAAAATTAATTCAACTATTAATTTAATCGAACGATTAATATCACAATTTCGACAAAAGAATACCACAATGTTAATGTACTAATTAAACTTAACTACCACGTAAATTTTCATCAAATTCCGGACAATTAATTATACCGCTTAATTAGGCTATTTCGATCAAACGGGACTGTTTTCGTCAATTTTTATTAATCATTTATCATTATGCTAGCTTACAGTACCAAGATCTTAGCCCATTTCCAATTAATCTAGTTCCGCTACAGTAACAATGCAATTGGTATTTCTGCTATTCCTAAATTCTTTTCAATTCTACCATGGTTATCCAATTATTAATATACCACAAGATATAGTTAGTTCATTTGTCAACCTGTACCAATTTATAGTAACTCATTTAATATCACATTGTATTACTAAATGATTTTCAAATATATTATTACCCTCTAATAACACTATCTAGTATACTAGTATTTTTCCACTGTTTCCAATATATTATCCATTATATAATTACCCCATTTAATAGTATGCACATGACACATAAAGAAAAGAAACAGCACCCACAGCAAGAAAACAAAAGAACAATTCACACTGGAAATGAAACGAAAAGGGGATCTAACTAAATGGGGTGCCGCCACCCTCACATATCTTAATCCCAATTTCACGTTAATATCACCACAGTGACAAACAAAATTATACATTCATATATTAATAGGAACGACAACAACATAATTTCATGTTCCAGAAAAACAGTCTACACGGCAATTTCAAACAACACCCATAAACATATTCAACACAACAAATTAATAACCTAAATTCCTAATCCCCAACATATAAGATTTCATAAACCCCATTATAGGAGGAGAACCCCACCCTTACCTTGGATTGAGTGCAGCTCTAAGAAACTTCAATGAAATTTTTGAGAAAAATTGCACTTTAGAGCAACACTTTTGGGTCCCTCTTTCTCCTCTTCACAAACCCTAGTGCTCCACTTCTCAAAATGATTTCTATTTTCTCTTTTTCTGGTTTTCAATACTATCTATACTATGCTTCTATTTTTATTATTCTAACATTGGGCCTAACAATTAATACTACATTTCTATTCTTCACTTAATTAAAAAAAAAAGAGCCCAATATGCTCATAAACATAAAATAAATTAAAATATTATTTTTAGTGATATTCAACTTTTATTCTATTAAAAGAAAAAAATCTGATTATTCAAATATACCGACTTTTTACTCATTGCTTCATATTTCCGGTCTAATCTCAATTACTAGGAAAATTCTCAAAACGCTAGATATTACCTCATTAATATTTCTAATACTAAAAATATTAAAATTTCCGATTAAATATCGATCCGCTATCCTGAACTATTACCGATTAAATCACCCCAAAACGCGAAAATTCTATAAACATCACAAACGTCTAAATTAAGCGAATAAATAAATTTCCGGGCGTTACAAACACGAACTAGATCTATTATAGCTGCTGCAGGAATACCAAAATAGTTCCATTCCCATATGCCATCTCTCTAGCCTCCCATGGATGCAATAGAAACTTCCTGCAAGTTGGTGACCTCTAACAGCCCCTGAAACTCATTCTTTAAAATAACTCCTTCCAGCCCAGTAGAATATCAAAAGGAAATAGTGTATCCGTTTCCGATACGAAATTTACAGTTCTTAGCGAATATATCTTTCGAAATATTATTGCCCAACGATGTGACGTCCTTCCACCAAATTGACTTCGAAATATTGTTAATAAGTTTCCCTCCTCCGCTAGTCACTATTAGATTAATATCACCGTACCGGGCCTTCAACATATGATACCACAAAGATTTGGAACCACTTATAATACGCCACCTCTATTTGTATAAAAGGGTCATATTAAACTCCTCAAATCTCCTGAAACCCAAACCTCCCTTGTCCACCGGCATGCACACGTCGTTCTAACTAATCCAGTGAGTTTTCCTTTTCTCTTCCGCCCCCCCCCCCCCCACCCCACAAAAAATTGCTTTGAATTTTATTCAATTCCCTTATAACCGACTTGGGAGCCTTGTAAAAAGAGAAAGTGAATATGGCTAGACTATGAAGGATAGAAAAACACTTAGAAAGGGGGGGTTTGAATAAGTGTGACTTTAAAAACTCTTAAGATAAAAACAATTGCACAATGATTTTTATCCTGGTTCATTGTTAACGAAACTACTCCAGTCCACCCCCTTAGAGTGATTTACCTCACCTGAGGATTTAATCCACTAATCAACCTTGATTACAATGGTTTTCCACTTAGATACCCTCTAAGTCTTCTAGAGTATTCTGATCACAACTTGATCACTCTAGGAACCTTTTACAAATTAATGTAAAACAAATTCTTACAAGAGTATAGAAATGCTTCTTAATAAGCTATAATCACAACTGTGATATTTCTCTTAAGTTCTAAGCTTAAATCTCACTAAGATATTACAAGAGTAGTGAGGTTGAAGATGAAGTTTGTAAGACTTTGATTCAGCAGCGTTTAAGGTTGTTTGTGCAGAGTTGTTCGCGTAAGTGTTGTAACCTTGCTTCTTGTAACGCCCCAAATTTAATTAATTATTTAATTAAATTAAATCAAGGATTTACTCGTTGGAATTAGTCGAAGTCGGAATTTATCGGTATTATTCTAAAGGCGTAATTGGATTAATATGTTGATTTGAGCAGTTAAGTTTATGGTCGGATTAGTCGGAGAAATACAATCGCGAGTTGGTATTAACTAAGTTAAGGAGCAATTGTAGTTGGGGAATATTATTGGGAATAATATTCGTTATGTTATGTGGTTATTCAATTATGTGTGTTATTTGGCTTAATTGAGTAATTAGAGGAATATTATGAATTGGGCCTATATAGAATATGAGATTGGATTGTGGGTTAAGCCCAATTAAGAAAATAGAGATAGTAGGAGAGTTGGGGTTTTAGAGACATAACTCTCATTTGGTGAAAGAAGAGAAACAAGAGAAATAAGAGAAAGAAGGGAAGAAAGAGGAAAACTATGGCTTGAAGAGGAAAGGACTCCATTGAAGAAGGTGAAGCTTTTGCTAAGGTAAGGGTGGGGTTCTTACTCTCTAAGGGTTGGCATGATGATGTTTATGGTGGGTTAGATTGTATGTTATTCTCCATGGATGTGTGAGTTTGAAATTGTTAGGGTTTATGATAGAATCCATGAAATTGTGTCATTAATCATGTTGTTGATGTTTGTGTATGAACCCATGGTTAGAAACATGTTTAGGAACCTTACATGTCTGGTATTTTGCTTTCAGTTGATGCATAAATGGTGTATGGGTTAATGGGTGTTGCATGAGGGGATTAGGGAAGAAAAATGGTGATTTCCTGAGTTGTACGAAGCATAGGTCGACCTACACAGAGGTTTGCGTCGACCTGTGCAGCCTAAAAAGAAAAAATTTGGGTTTTCTGCTGAATGCGTCGACCTATTGGGTCGGCGTGCGCATACCCGAGGGGGACAAAAACGTTTTTGCGTCGACCTGCTGATGTCCATTTTTGACAGATTTTGTAAGGACCATAACTTTTGATCCGTAACTTCGTTTTAGGCGTCGTTCGAAGCGTTGGAAAGCTAACGCAATGAACTATACCATGATGATTTAAAATTGTCCATAGGATATAGTTTCCTATTATGTTTATTAGGATTAAATGATGAACTATGGTGTGTTAACATATGAGGTATGCTCTTTACGACGAATTGACATAACTATGTTGTAGTATAACTTGATGTATGTTTTATTATGATGATACAATGTTATTGAGATGATGATATGTACCTTCCTTATGATGAGATAATGATGTATGTGATGATATGCGTAATGATAAAGATGTTGTATGATATATGCGATTAATTGTGTGAATTTGATATGTATGAGTCGACGATGATGCCATGCGATGAATTAACAATGTATATGAAGTTGAATATAACGTATTATGATGATTACTTGGATTAAGGAATATTATGAACGTGTTGATGTTGTTGGCAATATGATGACTTGTTGATGTTTGTTATAATATGATGAATTTGTGGTTGTTGTTAACATGATGAATTTGTTGTCGTTATCGCTAGTATGTGGAAATTGTTGTTGTTGTCGTAGACCCTATGATCAATGTTGATAAGTTGTATTGTGATGTATTTTGAGGTGAATTATTGTTGTATGACGATGCAACATAGTGACGTGATTGTGAAGTGATGCACTCTTATGAATGATGATGATTTTGTTGTTGTTGAAGTTCGACATTATATTGATAATGTTCGATGGTGATTTAGACGATGTTGAGACGTATTAACTATGTGTGTTGTGTTTGTGTGGGTGTTACATTTATTGATTCACATTCATTGCATAAAGGGACAGTGACCTTAATGGCACAAGCGACGGTGGCCTTGATGGCAAATAGCGACGGTGTGCCCAATGGCAAATTTTGAGACAGTGGGAGTTTTACTCCAAATGGTACCACATGCATTTGTATAAGTCGGGTCACATGTGAATTGTATTTGAGTCTTATTTGATTATGTTTGTGGTGATTTGTTGACTTGATGATGAGATGTTATCGTGATGTGTTGGAATCTTACTTGTGAATAACATATATTGTCATGGTTGATTGTTGACATTGTTGCCATTTCATAAGTTGATTATGTTATTTGAATTGTTGAGACGATGATCTGTTGTTGTGACGTGATGATAGTATAATTGTGAATTTGAATATGTTGTCTTAACTGATTAATGATATTGTTGCCGTTTTGAAAGTTGTATTATATTGATAAGTTGTTTTGCGATGAAAGTCGTTCTAAGATGTTATGCGATGCGAAGTGGTGAAATTATGTATGATCTATATCTCCTATATTATTTATCATGCATTCCTTTATATTGTAAGATATCTCACCCCTTTGCTGATATTTCCCCTACCATGGGAAATGGGCAGGTACTCAAGAGTAGTCGTGGATGTTCGAGGTGATTGATGTGAAATCTTGATGTTGCTTTATGGCAAGTCGAGTCGGTGTCCATTGCTCTGATATGTAGCACTCGGGGGGGATTAGTCGTTACCACTTGATTATTGTATTCCATGATGACACTTGTGTTAAGTTGAATAATAAAGATGTCTATAAGTTAAGCTGTAAGTGGTGAATGAAGTTTTATTCCGAATGGAATGTATCTTTATTAAATGCAATATAAGTATGTTTATTTGGTTAAGTCGAATTGTGACATCCCGTCGTTTGATGAATAATTTTAAATGCACTCTGATTTTCGCTTATAATTGCAGGGTAGATTTGGGGTGTTACACTTCTGATCAGAACTTCACTATTTATATGCGTTATGAGAAGATGATCGTTGGGAGCATTTAATGCGTTGCGTGATCCGTACAGCTTTGCATTTAATGTTTCACTCTTTTGTCAACAACCTCGAGCCTTGCTTTTCCTGCTTTAACTGACTTTGCCTTTAATAGCTTCTAACGTTCCTTTTGTCAGTCAGCGTAGCCTGCCATATTGTACTTGCTTCTGATCTGATGTTTGTAGATACAACATTTGAATATCATAGTCATTCAGCTTGGTGCAGAGCATCTTCTTGTCTTCTAACTTTGAAGTGCTTTTAGCGTGATACCATAAGAACTTCAGTGCTTTTGCTTCTGAACTCAAGTTCTTCTGATGCTTCATAGACCATGTTCTGATTCTGCTTGACCATCTTCTGATGTCTTGCGAGAGCATGTTCTGATGTTGCATACTTGAACCTTCTGAGTCAGTGCTTCTTGCGCTGAATTGTGCATACTCTTTATATATTTCCTGAAATGGAAAATGCATAGGATTAGAGTACCACATTGTCTTATACAAAATTCATATATAATGTTATCATTAAAACTAAGAATATTGATCAGAACAATTCTTGTTCTAATAGACTACTAAGCACCAATTTAATTAGCGTAATCTTTCCACCTAAACTCATCCATCTACCATGCCAAGAAGACAATCTCCTCCTAACATTATACAACAAGAGAGTACAAGTGTTTATCCTTTTAGGATTAGAGCCAATGAGAATGTGACATAAGATCTGCAAGTTTCTTTATAAATTTTGGGTAATGCTAACTTGTGCCCTAAGGGAACAAGTTAAGAACAAATTAAAGAAAGGATATCTTGGAAATTGTGTACTGATTTTAATGAAAGTATAAAATTAATTAATTTTTTTTTTTTTGAAAACAAAATTTCTATAAGTGAGTTTCTTAACTTGTGCCCTTGGGGCACAAGTTAGCATTACCCATATATTTTTTATCCCATATCTTCTTCTATATATTTTTTTTTGTTTTATTTTACTGTGTATGTGAGGTCTTAGTTGTTTTGATACTAAGAAGTGATAGTGTGTATCACTATTATTCTGTGTTTATTACATTTTTCCGAATAATATTTCCTGCTAAATTAAGTTGATAAAATAGACATATATGTTTCAAATTTTTATGCTGAGAATCCCAACAATCCCTTTCCCTACATTTTTTAATTTATTTATGTTTTATAAACAATTTTAGATAAAAAATACAATATAATACATATATATCATTTCTTATATATTAATAACATACTCGAAATTCAACACACTACAATATTTTATTCTTATTATAAGAGGTTTTTGAAAGATATGGATCTAAAATTTATTTTAAATTAAAAATCCTAACAACACAAGAATCACTCTAAGTAAATATGATTAGTTAATTCTAAAATTCATCATTTCTCAAAAGACAAAATTACATATTGAGTTTCTATTTGAGGTCACAAGTTCAAATCTCAACAAATACAAAAGTATATTATTTCAAATATAACTTTTTTAACATTAAAATAATAAAATTTAAAATTTAATATTCATATACCATCTGTATAAAACAAATTTACTTTTTTGAGAGACAATTTAATCCTACACCAATAAAGTCATATCTAAAAATTTATTTTAACTATTTCAAATATATAAAATACAAAAAATAGATTAAACACATCTGGGCAACGCGCAAATCATATTCTAGCTTTTAATTTATTATAACGGTCATCTCAAACATTTTACATGACTTCCCCTAATAATTAATTGCTATTATTTCCTTACTTATTATCCACTTTATTAAGTTGAAAGATAGGGATTATATTTTGAACACTCCGGTACCCTTCAATTTAACTAAGTATCGGTACCTTTAACCAATCAAATAAGATAATTCAATACCATTTTATTTTCTTGTTTTTACTTATTTTAAAATAAATTAAAATTTAAAAATAATTTACATTAAAGATCGGGATATCCAACTACTTACTGTTGATATTTAAGAATTTACCTTGTATTTTAATAGGGAAAAAGTAGTAATTAATAATGTTTATCTTGTGCAATAATGAACATGATAAAAAAATTTGATATCTATCATATAAGAAAACTAACTCTACTTTTCATATATTCATCCATGTTGGATTTCAAAACTATGCCACCTGTATTCCAATTTCTATCATTCATTCCAATTTGTTATTTGGACCCCACCTTCTTATTTCCCAATCATTCATTCCAATTTGTTATTTGGACCCCATCTTCCTATTTCCCATCTTCCATAAAAAGTCATTTAATTAAATGGAACGTTTCATAATATATTAACTTTAGATAATAAAATTCCACGTAATCATGAAAACGTTTCACGGTTTTCATTCACAAACGTGTCTTTAATGTGAATTAGCAGTTACAGGATTAATGATAACACGAAAATATATCGTATATTTGATTCGACTAACATAAATTATGTCTTTATTTTATATTAATTATATTATTTTATTTTAGTATTAAGCTAGTATTTTCATTTTATTTCAGGTATTTAATTTCTCCTGAGTTCGATTAAAAAGAAGAAAAAAATAGAGTATTTTTGAAGGATTATTCAGTGAAGAGATGAAGAAATACGAAAGCCCAATTGAAAGCCCATTATTTATTAAAGAAACGAAGAGAAGAAAAAAGTAAAAAAAATAAATAAAGAAAAGGAAGTGGGGGCGCCCACCCTCTAGCCAAGGGGCCCCCACCCCACGTGCCTAAGATGAAAGATGAAGAAGATAAAAAAGGGACGTTCGTCCCTCCCTTTGTGGCCCCCACCCCACTTGCCCACTAATGAAATGAAGAAGAAAGAAGCAGGGACGTCCACCCCTGGCCCCAGTGGCCCCCGCCCTGTGATCCTACACCCCACCTTAGCCACGTTTTCAAGAAGAAAGGGACGCACGTCCTTAACACTTTTGGCCCTCGCCACGAGTGTTTTATATGGTTTTTATTCCAGATTTTTTCTCCATTCAGTAACGCTCCAGTCCAAGTTTTCTTCAGCGAGAAATTCTCCCACAAGTCCGACTCTTCAGCAACAAAACGGTCCACTTCTCCCAAGTTTCCTCCTTCAACAGTTGCGAGTTCACTTATAAAAAGGCACATAATCAACATTTTGGGGTTCCCTTCGTCCGTCGTTTTTACCCTGAATATTGATTAGAGTTCAAGCATTTTATTTTCCAGTTTCTTTTCAATTTCCATTTATGTTTCATATTTTGATTTGTACACCGGAAATGAAAAGCCCCTTATTTTCTTTTTAAACTTCCAGAATTAGTTTTAGGCTTTACTGTTCGTGCAATTTCCCTTTCTGCATTTGATTTTAATCCGAGAAGGAAGAAGCAAAAAGCCTACTGGTCTGTGGAGGATTTGCATCTAATACTCAAAGCATATTTCAATCTTCAATTTAATTTCCAGGTTTTTATTTACATGCTTTAGCCATTAATTTCCGTATCTGATAACATGTTTGAGTTTATGTCTATTTATCGTTATTATTCTGGATTTGTTATTAATATCATGTCTAAATACCTGTATGTAATCTTAACCGAAGGAATTCGGTAACGAATTGGCATAATTTATTTTACAAATCAATTCTCTTTTCTGGTTCGATTCTTAAAGGTAATATTAACATTTGTTTTATTAGAAGAGTAAAAGACAGTATAGAGGTTAAAATTAATAAGAATGAGAGTTTGAAATTTTAACTGGACAATAAGAATGAAACGTTAATTTTGAATACAGCAAGAGCGCTTTAAAACTAACTGAACACTATTTGTTTTCAAAAAGTATTTTTAGCATTATTTATGACACAGCGAGAGCGATCACTTAGGCCTAATTATATAGTCGGAATCAATAAACACGAGAGTGTGAGACAAAGATTTTTAAATTGATAGTTTTCACTGAATGAAGTTTTATGACGTTTCGAAACAGTTCCAATAAATTACCGAATTCCTGAAGTTCTATAATTACATACCGGTGTTTCCCCATAATTAATTTTAGACTTTATTAAATTACTTCGCTCCCCGTATTTCGTTAACTGAACATCATTAGCCTTAGATTTACACCGCAACATACGGTAGGTTAATTTTAGTCCTTTGGGTTCGATAATCTTTAAAGCTACGCGATACGACTGTGCACTTGCAGTCACGATTCTATAGACATACTAAGTCGCAATCAATTAAATGGATTGAAATTATTTCTCACTAATGTTTCAACCTCTATATTCCCAATTGAAAACCGTTTTAGTACCCATTAATATTTTAACCATCCCAATAATCATACGTCTAATATTTATAACCCTCCATACGGTTCAACATTTGTATCATCTTCTTTGCACAAAATACTCAAACATGGCCAGAGCTGTGGAGAAAATTAGCAACATCAATGACATCAAAGAGAGCTATAGCTATGAAAGGTGGCTGTCAGGTCCATCATAGATGGATTAGGCTTGATTCAAGTGATGATAAGCGGTGGAAATTTTTTTACAGGATTTCTTTCCATTTTCATTTCAGTTCTTATGTTAAAGATTTTTTACGTGTTCTCATTCAATTTTATTGTTTAGATCTATATTTTTTGTTATTTTATTTTGTGAATTTCATATGTGTAATGTTTTCTATATTAATCATGGATATGTTATTTGGGTGATGTATGGTGCCTCTTATTTCATGTTTCATTGCATGAGTCATATGTTTCTTTGGCAAAAGTAGTGAGATCTTTGGCAAACTTTTACTCAAGGGCGGTGCCATCCACTACCATTGCTAGAAGAAGTGGAAGAAGTGAAGTATGAAATTTTGATTATCTTAATACTGAAGATTCTTTGTAGAAAATATTTCTGAATGCATTATAGAAACAATTTATTCATACCCTTGAAAATCATATAACAAGAGTAGCAATATCTTTTGGAACAAAGAAACCGATAATAATTGAGTTTTTTCTATTGTTTTTGTCATGTAAAATATATTTATCGAATTTTGTTTGATGATTAGTGTTTTTTGTGTATAGCCTCAGATGTTTGTGCACATGAAGTGTTATAGACTAGCACTTCCACAACCTCATTTGTTTTAAGAATTAAAAATAGTTTACCTAAATTAATAATTATTTACTTACTATAACTTTTATTTTGAGACTAAGTATAATAAATTTAATTTTGAAATTTAATTTTAAAAGAAAAATAATTACTGCAATTTTTAACTTCTTATTAATAATAATCCAAGCATTATGGTATTTTTGCACGTAGTTATGGAAATTATTTGTGAACTAATTGGTATATTATTACAAAATAACCTTTAATTTTTTATAAACTTTAAGTGCAAATATTAATAAATAAATCTCATTCATTGATTGATTTTAGGTTCATTGTATGTTTGAATAACCTTTAATTTGTTATATTTTAAGCGTAAATATTAATAAATAAATCTCATTCATTGATCGTATGTTTGAGTGATATTTATATTAAATAATTACTTGTTTTTAAAAGTAGAATATATAAAAGGAAAGAAAATAATTATTGCAATTTTTAACTTCTTATTAATAATAGTCGAAGCATTATGGTCAATTTGCACGTGGTTATGGAAATTGTTTGTGAACTAATTGGTCTATTATTGCAAAATAACCTTTAATTTTTTATATTTTAAGTGTAAATATTAATAAATAAATCTCATTCATTGATTGATTTTATGTTGATTGTATGTTTGAATAACCTTTAAATTTTTATATATTTAAGTGCCAATATTAATAAATAAATCTCATTCATGGATGGTATGTTTGAGTGATATTTATATTAAATCTTAATAATTATCGAAATGGTAGATATTATAATAGGTAAATAACAAATTACTTTATATTAATTCATAAAACTAAAGAATATTTTAGTTAAGTCAAATTAGGAAATTAAGCTTATTAATATATATATATATATATATATATATATATATATATATATATATATATATATATATATATATATATATATATATATATATATATATATATATTATAATAAAATTTATAAAGTTAGTTTTATAAAATATTATTGATATTTATTTGTTTTAAGGTCGAACAAAAGAAGAAAAAAAAGTTACAATAAAACAAAATATTACAAATTAAAAATGTATACACAAAATAAAAAAAATATACATAAAATATTATACTACCAAAAATTGAGATTGTTATTTAATTATATATATATATATATATATATATATATATATATATATATATATATATATATATATATATATATATATATATATATATATATATATATATATATATATATATATATATATATATATATATCTTTATTACAGCTATCAAAGAGTTTTTCAATTCTATTGAAGTTTAAAAATAAATTTACTTAAATAAAGTATGGAAAAAATGTGTTATTTTTTATAATTATTTATGTTAGTAATATAGAAATCATTGAGACAAATATTTATAAGTAAAAAAATACTAGACAAACATACATAAGTAATGTACGAGTTAAATAACATTATAACTATATGCTAATATACACAATTCATAATTATTTTATGATCACCAAAACAAAAATATTATATATATATATATATATATATATATATATATATATATATATATATATATATATATATATATATATATATATATATATATATATATATATATATATATATATATATATATATATATTATTTTTTTATTTTGGAATTATTGTAAAAAATATTTAAACCAATAGTAAAGTTGTTCTATTATTATTTATTTTTATCAGTAACTTTATGTTCCTGTTATTCTTCAATATTTTGATTAGTAATTTTATGTTCCCGTTATATATATATATATATATATATATATATATATATATATATATATATATATATATATATATATATATATATATATATCAGTCTTTCTTCCTGACTTCATATTTATTTTTGCATAAAATTTTATTTAAATATCTTTTATAATTTTTTATATAAAATAAACGATCTAAAACAAATGAGAGTACGAAGCTGGTACCCGTGCGAGGCACGGGTATCCCGCTAGTTAGTATTAGTACAGCAATGGGAAGCATAGTGAAATAGTTAGCTTGCCACTAATTTTTTTTTTAACTATTTACCATTGACATTCCTTTCTATAATGTATTCCACTTTTAGGGGATAGTATCATTTGCATTTCTTTTCGCATCTTTGTACCTTGGACTGGTCGTATTATCATGAGGTAAATCTATTTCTGTTACATGATTTCTATACAAATATTTCCATAAGCATTCAGTGTAAAAAGACATTGACAACAGTTCTCTGAAAAACGAGTACTTCTTATTTCTCTTGGAGAAATTTAAATACACTCTACTTTCTATTTCCATAAGCATTCAGTGTAGCAAGACATTGACTCTTTCTATTTTGATGCTCTGTTTACTGACTTTTTGTTCTTGACATGCATTTTTTAAGTGCTGGGAGTTTACTCACTCCCAGGGTTTTAAAAATCCGTCCGCAACCGCGAATATGGCCGTGGAAAAATGGTTTTGGTAGATACCGATGCCGATACCGATACTGTTATCACCGTTTTCTATACAGAAGAACAAATTGTCATTAATTCATACTGCGACGACCGCAATACACCTGTACCTACCGAAATCGCGAAAACCGTGACGCGACCATAAAGCGACCGTGTTTTAAAACCTTGCATCATTCTTTGCGGCCTATATTTAGGGTTCAAATATCAAAGTATTGACGCCGATTTATATTCAGTGAAATACAACTGAGTACTTTAAAAAATCTTTTAGATTTAGGAAGAGCAAGAATGCATCATTTTGTTTAACAGTGTTTTTGGTGAAGGTTGAAGAACAAGACTGTATTACCTTGTAATATGAATATTGTTTCGCTGGGAAACTATGGATGAAACTCACCAGAGTTGTTGGTCTCAAGGACAACCAAAAAACTGATAGACATAATCAAAATTATTCTAAAAATTAATAGGTTTGTTAACTCAATATTCACATAGAAGAAGCTATCAAGTTCCAACAAAAGCTTCCAATATTCAAGTAATTAATATATGAATGAATACCGGAAGCCTTTGAGGGAACATGAAGAGTTCCTCAATCAATCTCAGTTGACTTATAAACAAATATTTAGTTGTGCTAATATTTATAGGCATGCATGGTTGTCCCTTGAGGTGAGATAGAGGTGAAAAGAATATTGGGTCATGTCATATTTCCTCCAACATTATTATTCTATTCTGTGTCTGGATTTGCTTTTATTCTCCTTCCTTTGTTGTGTGATAAGTGTTTGTGTAACTGTTTACATAGAAAGAGTAGAAATATTACAGGGTTAAATACGTTTTTAATCCCTATAAATATGTGACCCTGAATTTTTAGTCCCTATAAAATTTTCCTTTAATAAATGGTCCTTTTAAAATTTTTATGCATGCAATTTCAGTCCCTACTATTTTCTAAAATTTTAAAAACTGTTTAATTATCCTTTAATTTTTAAATTTTTGAATAATTTTTTTTATATATATTTAGAATACTGTAAAATATTTATTTACCAAGTTTCAGAATTTTTTAAAACGAGAAAAATTAAATATGAATTTTTCAAATTTCAAAAAATAATGATAAAAGTAATAAAAATCTCAACTTAGAAATTAAATTTTGAGTTTCTTTTTTTTCCAGAAACTTTTTAAAACATTATGAACATGTCTGCAAAATAATCATTCTAAAATATATATTAGTTTGACAGAAGGGACTGAAACTAGATGCATAATAATTTTATAAGGATCATTCATTGAAGGAAAATTTTATAGGGACTAAAAATACAGGGTCGCATATTTATAGGGACTAAAAACGTATTTAACCCAATATTATATATAGAGATGAAAGAATAAATACAAAGGGCCAAATCTATTTGGATACTATTGGAGAGAGGAAATAGGGCCATAGATAATAATATATGCAATATAAAACAAAACAGAATTTAACATGCTATCCCCTAAATTTTTTTTAGTAAACAAGATATTATATAACCGGAGAACTAAGGGTTCTCCAACCTGTTTACAAAAGGAAAGACTAAAACGCCTAAATTTGGGGTGGCAAGAATGAAATTTGTTTTTTTTTTTTTTTTTTAGATTTTCCAAAATTTCCTATAGATTTATTTTAAAAATTTTTTATACTACCGAAAATTTTGAAATTTACAGTACTATAAAAATATTTTTTTTGTCGAAATACTCTAAAGTTTTCAGTAAAACTCAATAAAAATCTCGTATTTTTTAAAAATTTTTCGATAAATACAAATTTTTTTTTTTTAAAATCTTGTATGGACATAAAAGTAATCTCATCCATTATTTAGAGTTACATTTATAATTTCGGGGTCACATCTTATATCCTTAATATAAAAGTTGTCTTAACTTTTCAAACCTCATAGATTTTTAATTGTCCAAAAATATGAAGTTAGACTATAATAAATATCTTATAATATCCATTATATAAATTTAAAGTATTTTAGAGTATTTTTTAGCATAAAACTTAAGATTAGTTATATTTACAATATTTTAATACTCGATTCATCAACGGATCTGTGAATTGAAACGACAAAGTGTGATTCTTGCGAACCAACATAATCCGATCTGAGGATCAAGGATTGTCTTCCGCCACGTCCTAACTTCTGTTGCAGTGCAAAGTGCAAACCATCGAAGTTACAACATAGCTTCGCTGCCATTGCTAGAGACTTTTAGACTGTCGCCACCGTAGTTTCGACGTCCTCTGTAAACTTTTTTACTACTTTTTTCCTTTCTGCAACATTGGTTTCTAATAGTCTCGAAATATGATTCATTTTCTTCATCACTTAAGATTTTAAGACATACTTCTAAAATTCTCCATTTTGCTACTCTTTACCTTGATGTATTCACTATTCAACAAACTTGATCAAGTTCATGCCACACTTGAACATTAATCTCACCACTTGCATCCACTTGCTACCATCCACATTTTCCTCTTTATGTAATATAACAAATCTACAAGCATGGCTCTTCAACCACAAATGACAATACTTGCTCTCGACTGTCTCTTTAAAGATCTTTGTTTTATGAGTTTTACATCCCTTCATCTGAAGGATAGAAAAACACTTAGAAAGGGGGGGGGGGGTTGAATAAGTGTAGTTTTAAAACTCCTAAGATAAAAACAATTTGCACAATGACTTTTATCCTGGTTCGTTGTTAACTAAACTACTCCAGTCCACCCCCTTGGAGTGATTTACCTCACCTGAGGGTTTAATCCACTAATCACACAAGATTACAATGGTTTTCCACTTAGATAACCTCTAAGTCTTCTAGAGTATTCTGATCACAACCTGATCACTCTAGGAACACAATGCTTAGATACCCTATAAGTTTAAGCTTAATCTCACTAAGATATTACAACAGTAATGAAGTGAGGTTGAAGATGAAGTTTGAGAGCTTTTAGAATTTGACAGCGTTTCTGTATGTTTGCGCAAAGTGTTGTATTCAGCTTCTCATCAAAACTTCTATTTATAGGCGTTTGAGAAGATGACCGTTGGGAGCATTTAATGCGTTGCGTGATCCGTACAGCATTGCATTTAATATTTCACTCTTTTGTTAACTACCTCGAGCCTTGCTTTTGCTGTGTCAACTGATGTTGCCTTTAATAGCTTCTAACGTTCCTTTTGTCAGTCAGCGTAGCCTGCCATCTTGTACTTGCTTCTGATCTGATGTTTGTGTAAACAGCGTTTGAATATCATCAGAGTCAAACAGCTTGGTGCAGAGCATCTTCTTGTCTTCTGACCTTGAAGTGCTTCTAGCGTGATACCACGAGAACTTCAGTGCTTCTGCTTCTGATCTCAAGTTCTTCTGATGCTTCAATAGACCATGTTCTGATTCTGCTTGACCATCTTCTGATGTCTAGCGAGAGCATGTTCTGATGTTGCATACTTGAACCTTCTGAGTCAGTGCTTCTTGCGCTGATTTTGTGCATACTCTTTATATATTTCCTGAAATGGAAATTGCATAGAATTAGAGTACCACATTATCTCAAGCAAAATTCATATACATTGTTATCATCAAAACTAAGAATATTGATCAGAACAAATCTTGTTCTAACAATCTCCCCCTTTTTGATGATGACAAAAACATATATAAATGATATGAATTTGCAATCAGAATATCAGACGGCTAAAGACAATTACACAGTTATAGCATAAGCATATAAACATAGTGTGTGAATATGTCTCCCCCTGAGATTAACAATCTCCCCCTGAGATAAATAATCTCCCCCTGAAATAAATACTGGAAGAAATTTATAAATAAAGGACTTCCCTGAGTATTTTCCATTTCAGTTGAGACGATCACATATGCTTAGATCTTCAGAACATTCAGAGCTTCTGCTTCTTGCTTCCATAGGACAGCTTCAGAGCTTTGAATTTCTTCTTGAATCATTGCATGCTAGATTGTATCAGAACATTGTTGAATGTACCAGAGCATCATCAGAGCATCTTCTACATCCTGAAATGTTTCAGAACATACTAAACGACAAAAGTCAGAGCATGACTGAATCAGAACATAAAATATGTAACAGAGCATATAGTATGTGTCAGAGCATAAAATAGATTGTATCAGAACACATAAAATGCATCAGAACATAAAATATGTATCAGAGCACATAGAAAAAAATGTATCAGAACATATAAGGAGTAAGAATGTGTTAGAGCATATTCTATCACAAGAATATCAGAACATTCTTCCTTCTTGCTTCTGATCTTGAAGCTTCACAGCACTCAGCTTGCTTCAATTTCCATGAGCTTGTTTCTATATAGAATTGCTTTTCCTCATGTCTTTGCTTCTCATGTTGAGATTTTTAGAATGTCTTCAATCCTGCAAAACACTCAAAGACATAGAACTTGAAAATTCTATTAGAAATGTGGAGACTTACTCCCAGCAACTGATAATATAAATCAGATCATTTATCACTTTTTCTCCCCCTTTTTGTCATAACATCAAAAAGCATAAAAGATTCAGATGAAAAGACAAACAATATGAGAGAAGATAAAAGATTTTCATTCATCAGAATTAATCAGAAGATACAAAAGGAGATGCAAGAAGAGAGATGCAAGAAAAAGGAGACAACAAGGACACAAAAGACTACGACTAGCCTAGCTTAGACATAATCTTGGCCAGCATGTCATGAATCCCAACAGTGCTTTCATTCTGCTTCTTCATGAAGTCTCTGAACTCTTCATGTGCTTGATCATGCTTATCCAGACGAGAAGTAAGAGCTTCTTGATTATGTTGAAGAGACTTGATAGCGTTCACCAGAGCAGAGGGTTCAGCAGAAGAAGATTCACGGCTATCATTCAGAAGGATAACATTACCAGCAACAACATCTACAATGAGAATATCATCTTCAGCAGGATGAATCTCAGCATCTTCCATCTCAATATCTGAGTCTGACTCAGAAACAACTTCAGCATATTCTGGATCAGGGATCTCAGAATCTTCATTCTTCAAGGCCTGAAGAATCTCAGCAAGATTCTTTGGAGGAACGGGAGCAGCAACTTCTGAAGGGTAGACAACCTCAGGAATAACCATATCTGGTGCTTCCTCAGAAGGATTCATTCTTAGCCAGTTGAATAACCATTGGAAGTCTCCAGTTAGAACCGGATATTGAGGCTTCCAAACAACCATAGTCAGACATGGTTCATCTTCCAACTCATCAGTGAACTTCTTCTCCTCAAGAGCTCTACAGCTTCTGATGGAATGATAGTACTTGCCATCATCAAGATCCAAGTAGTAGCCAGAAGATCCAGATGCTTCAGCAACACATCTTCTCTGGATTTTCAGTGCATCATTCCAAGACTCTCTTTTGAAGCGATTCCATAGCCTTCGAGTAGCAACATGATCCAGCTTGGAGTCATAAGCAGCTCTCAGAACTTCCATTCTATTTCTGAACTTTAAATAGAACAAAGCAAAGTCAATAGGAATGATGGGTTCAGGAGGGTTAAAAGTAAAGCAAAAGTCAGGGTAAAGAAGAGAATAGGGGTTGGATTCTCTGTCAAGTAAGAAAAGAGTATCAGAAGGTGGAGATTCTGTGGTGAGGGTGGATGAAGAGGGGTAATCAGAAGGTGTTGGGGGACAAACTTTTAGTGGTTGGGGGTTAAGAATAACAGGAGAAAGAGGTGGTTGGATACTGTTTGTGATGGTGAGAGTATTTTGAGGGTCAGGAGAAGGAGGCTTTGGCTTAGAGGAACTGCCAGCTCTTGAAGCACGGAAAGTATCCATGATGCGCTTTTCTCGATATTCCTTGGAATTTACTTTGACAAGATCATAAGTAATCTTCTGCTTCTTAGCTTGCTTAGCTTCTTCTTCTAAAGCTTTTCTCTTCAGCCTTGCTTCTTTCTTATGTTCCTTCTGCTGCAGCTCAGCCAAAGAAGGAAGAACTCTTCCTCTAATCCATGCAGGATCAACAGAAGATTGAGCTTTTACAGAAGCTTCCAAATAACGCTTAACAACCTTGTTAAGCTCTTATTTGAATAAGGAGGCAAAGCCTTCAACAGGAACCCTTCTGGTCAGAATATCTGGAAATATTCTTGGAACAGAAGTTACCTTCTCAATAAGACGCATCCTTTGTAGATCAAAGTCATTCATAACATGTCCTTGAATGACACCAAAGAACCTGGATGTTCCAATAGTTCTTAGAGGATCCAACAAGTCACTTTCTATCAGAATGTCTGAAATCATTCTGGCGAAGGGATTAGCATTCCTCTTGAAGTCTGGGAACTTCTTGCGTTCTTCATCTCGTGATTCTTCAATACTTGTTTTCAAATTTTGAAAAAGAATGTTTGAGATGTTAACTTCAATCCCTCTCCCAATGCAGAAGAGAGCATACTTGTGATCCGGAATGATGTATGTAGAGGTAAAAGATCTCTTTCTATGATAGAGAGATCCTAGAATAATCTCAGCCCAAACTTTGTAGAACGGCTTCAACAAACCAGTTTGATGAGATGCAATACCAGAAGCATTAGATATTTTCCTCTCAACTGTTATCCAACAAACTCTACCAGAAAGAGCACCTGTACATCCTTCTTCATCATCCAGATTGTACAACTTTCTGATTAACTTCTCAGTTATCACAACTTCATGCCCTAACACGAAGGAGATAATTGCAGTTGGAGTAACCGTTGCATGAGCCCAGAAATCTTTAACTAATGCAGGATAAATTGGTCCAACCAATCTATCAAGGTAGTTTGACCAGCCTTGTGCCATTGTCTCAGTATCAATGTTGAAACCATGTAATCTTAGATTTTCAAAATCTACCGAAGATTCACACAGAACTTCCAGTTCAGTTGAAAGAATGGAACATGTCTTCAATGGAGCATAACCATACTTGCGATGAACAAGATGAGCAGAAGACATTTCTTCTTTGCTAGCGGAACCTGATGAAGAAAGCATGGAGATATACTGAAGATTCGGTTACGAACTAGGGTTTATGCAGAAAAAGAAAGAGGAAGATGAATGAAGAGAGAGAATGTAAAAAGACTAAAGTGAATGTGAGATGAGTATATAAAGGGACAGATTTGAAATGAAATGCAATAGTGTTTGAATGAATATGATTACAGAAAACATGGAATCAAATGCATTTAATGAGAGATGACGTTAGGAGAGATAAAGTGAAAATTGAAATGATTTGCACAGTTACCTAGGGCGGCGTCTCCTCAACTGTACGCATGCTTGTCCAAAAAGAGTGAACACGTGTTCATTTTCTAGAAAGCTGGTGACAGCTGTTTTGCTTTAAAGGAACTTCTGAATCAACTTAGATAATGAAACGTCAGAGATGACTGAATCAAAACTTCTAATTGATCACCATCAGAACTTCTTATAAGAAGATAACACAAGGTCATTTCAGAACTAATCCATACATCAGAACTTCTCATCTTCTCATTCTGGGCATAAATCCATACTGATATTCTTCAGAATAAACTTAAACCTATCTTCAGCAAGGGGTTTTGTAAAGATATCATCCCATTGATGGTCTGTATCCACAAAGTTTAAAGAAAGAACACCCTTCTGAACATAGTCCCTAATGAAATGATGTTTAATCTCAATATGTTTAGCTTTGGAATGTAAGATAGGATTCTTAGATAAACATATAGCAGAAGTATTATCACAAAAGATAGGAATGTTACTCTCATATATCTGATAATCTTCTAACTGACTCTTCATCCAGAGCATTTGTGTGCTACAACCAGCAGCAGCAACATATTCTGCTTCTATTGTTGAGAGGGCAATGGTAGCTTGCTTCTTGCTGTACAAGGAGATCAGGTGACTTCCAAGAAATTGACAACTTCCAGAAGTGCTTTTCCTTTCAACTCTATCACCAGCATAGTCAGCATCACAAAATCCTACTAAGTTGTACTCTTTAGATCTTCTGTAGACTAAACCAACATTAGTAGTACCTTTCAGATACCTCAGAATTCTCTTAACAACTGTTAAGTGAGATTCTCTAGGATCTGATTGGAATCTTGCACACAAACAAGCACTGAATAAAATGTCAGGTCTAGAAGCAGTTAAATATAGAAGAGATCCAATCATACCTCTGTACAACTTCTAATCAACCTTCTTACTTACCTCATCCTTACCTAGGACACACGTTGGATGCATAGGAGTTTTGGCTTCTTTGCTTTCAGAAAGATTAAACTTCTTCAGAAGTTCTTTCACATACTTCGTTTGATGAACATATGTTCCATCAGAAGTTTGATTGATTTGAATCCCAAGGAAGTACTTGAGTTCTCCCATCATACTCATCTCGAACTCAGACTGCATAGACTTAGCAAACTCCTTTCCAAGTGTAGCATTAGATGTTCCAAAGATAATATCATCAACATAAATTTGAAAAATTAAAATATCTTTCTTAAATGTTTTACAGAAGAGAGTAGTATCCACTTGTCCTCTAGTGAAACCATTGTTCAGACGGAAATAACTTAGTCTTTCATACCAAACTCTAGGAGCTTGCTTCAATCCATACAATGATTTCTTTAATTTGAAAACATGTTCTGGAGACTTAGAGTCTTCAAAACCAGGAGGTTGGTGGACATAGACTTCATCATCTATATAACCATTTAAGAAGGCACTCTTAACATCCATCTGATATAGAGTGATGTTGTGTTGAGTGGCAAAAGAAATCAATAAGCGAATAGATTCTAACCTGGCCACTGGTGCAAAGGTTTCTGTATAGTCAATACCTTCTTGCTGACTATAACCCTGAGCCACCAGTCTGGCTTTGTTTCTTACCACTTCTCCCTTCTCACTTAGCTTGTTTCTGAAAACCCACTTTGTACCAATGATGTTAAATCCTTTTGGTCTAGGAACAAGATCCCATATATGATTCCTTGTAAACTGATTTAGTTCCTCTTGCATGGCAATTATCCAGTCTGCATCTTCTAGAGCTTGATCAACAGAAGTTGGCTCGATCAAAGAGACAAGACCTAATTGACATTCTGCATTGTTCTTAAGGAATGCTCTTGTTCTGATAGGATCATCCTTCTTTCCAAGAATGACATCTTCTGTGAGTGTGCAGAGGTGACTCTAGAAGATTTTCTGACTGTTGGCTCTTCAGAAATTCTGAGATTCTCTAAAGAAGCAGCAACTTGATCTTCTGATCCTTTGCTTCTGAGATTTTAAGCTTCTGAAACTTTGCTTCTTGGTTCTTTAGCTTCTGATATATCAATATCTATATCTGCAAAATTCTCAAACTGCTTTGGCTTTTCAAGACCAAGCTTATCATCAAATCTGATATTGATTGATTCTTCTACAACCAATGATTCAGTATTATATACTCTGTAGCCTTTAGAGCGTTCAGAATATCCAAGAAGGAAACATTTCTGTGCCTTAGAATCAAACTTAATAAGATGATCTTTAGTATTCAGAATGAAACAAACACATCCAAAAGGATGAAAATATGAAATGTTGGGCTTTCTGTTCTTCCACAATTCATAAGGAGTCTTATTTAGAATAGGTCTTATAGAGATTCTATTCTGAATATAACATGCAGTATTTATTGCTTCTGCCCAGAAGTGCTTAGCCATATTGGTTTCATTGATCATGGTTTTGGCCATTTCTTGTAGAGTCCTATTCTTTCATTCTACAACTCCATTTTTCTTTGGAGTTCTAGGACAAGAGAAATCATGGGCAATACCATTTTCTTTGAAGAACTCCTCAAAGAATCTGTTCTCAAATTCACCACCATGATCACTTCTAAACTTTATGATTTTGCACTCCTTCTCAGATTGAATCTGAGTGCAGAATTCAAAAAACACTGAATGAGACTCATCCTTGTGTTTTAAGAACTTTACCCATGTCTAGCGGCTATAATCATCTACGATGACTAATCCATATTTCTTCCCTCTGACAGATGCTGTTTTGACTGGGCCAAACAGATCAATGTGCAGAAGTTCTAACGGCCTAGAGGAAGAGACAACATTCTTAGATTTGAATGCAGGTTTGGAGAACTTGCCCTTTTGACATGCTTCACAAAGAGCATCTGATTTATATTTCAGATTTTGGAGTCCTCTGACCAGATTTAGTTTGTTAATCTGAGAAATCTTCCTCAAACTAGCATGTCCTAATCTTCTGTGCCAGACCCATTGCTCTTCGGAAACAGACATAAGGCAAGTCACCTTCTGCTTCTCAAGATCAGAAAGATCAATCTTATAAATGTTGTTCTTTCTCTTGCCTGTAAATAGGATTGAGCCATCCTTCTGACTTACAGCCTTGCAAGACTTTTGATTGAAGATTATGTCATAACCATTGTCACTTAATTGACTCATGGACAATAAGTTATGCGCTAATCCTTCTACAAGAAGTACATTAGATATGGAAGGAGAGTTACCAATACTTATGGTTCCAGAGCCAATTATCTTGCCCTTCTGATCTCCTCCAAACTTGACTTCTCCACCAGACTTAAGCACCAGGTCTTGGAACATAGACCTTCTTCCCGTCATGTGTCACGAGCACCCAGAGTCCAGGTACCATGACATGTTGTGCTTTGTCTTCTTTGCTGCCAAGGATATCTGCAACAGAAATTATCTTCTCCTTAGGTACCCACAACTTCTTGGGTCCTTTCTTGTTAGTTTTCCTCAAGTTCTGATTGAACTTGGGTTTAGCATAATAAACAACAGGAGGTATAACATGATATTCTTTAGGTTTAGCAGCATGATATTTTCTAGGTTGTGTCACATGCTTCTTAGTGTGTGTCGCATGAAAGCTTTTGGCATGTGAAGTGAGCCTAATATCATGTGAGTGGCCATATTTGAACTGATCATACAATGACTTGTATGTGATTTTCATATCATCTACAGGTTCAAATTTGTGTGGGGTATCACCCTCATAGCCAACGCCAATCCTTTTGTTTCCAGAAACACCATATATCATAGAAGCAAGATGACTTCTGCCAATACTTCTAGATAAGAACTTTCTGAAGCTCGAGTCATATTCTTTCAGAATATGATTGAGACTTGGAATGGATTTGTCTGAATCAGAAGGAGATCCAATATCTTTGGATAATTTTAAAACTTTTTCCTTCAGTTCAGAATTTTCCACTTCCAGCTTCTTAGTTTCAGAATCAAATAGCTTTTTCAGCTTTTTGTATTTGATACTAAGATGAGCCTTGAGTTCCAGAAGTTCTGTTAAACTGGAAACTAACTCTTCTCTAGATAGTTCGGAAAATACCTCTTCAGAATCTGATTCTGATGAAGATTCTGATCCATCATCAACTGTGGCCATCAGTGCAATGTTTTCCTGCTCGCCTTCAGAGTCTGATTCTGATTCTGAATCTGAATCATCCCATGTTGCCATAAGACCTTTCTTCTTATGAAACTTCTTCTTGGGATTCTCCTTCTGAAGTTTTGGACACTCATTCTTGTAGTGACCAGGCTCATTGCATTCATAGCATGTGACATTCTTCTTGTCAGATCTTCTGCTTCCAGAAGATTTTCCACGTTCAGGCTTCTTAGAACTTTTGAAGTTCTTGAACTTCCTGTGCTTGCTCTTCCAGAGTTGATTTACCCTTCTGGAGATCATGGACAGTTCATCTTCTTCTTCTGATTCTGATTCTTCAGAATCTTCTTCTTCAGCCTGAAAAGCGTTAGTGCATTTTTTATAATTAGATTTTAATGCAATAGACTTACCTTTCTTCTGAGGTTCATTAGCATCCAGCTCAATTTCATGACTCCTCAGAGCACTGATCAATTCTTCAAGAGAGACTACATTCAGATTCTTGGCAATCTTGAAAGCAGTCACCATAGGACCCCATCTTCTTGGCAAGCTTCTGATGATCTTCTTGACATGATCAGCCTTGGTGTATCCCTTGTCAAGAACTCTTAATCCAGCAGTTAGCATTTGAAATCTTGAGAACATTTTCTCAATGTTTTCATTATCCTCCATCTTGAAGGCTTCATATTTCTGGATCAAGGCAAGAGCTTTGGTCTCCTTGACTTGGGCATTTCCTTCATGAGTCATTTTCAATGATTCATATATGTCATAGGCAGTTTCTCTGTTTGATATCTTCTCATATTCAGCATGAGAAATAGCATTCAGCATAATAGTCCTACACTTGTGATGATTTTTGAATTCTTTCTTTTGATCATCACTCATTTCTTGTCTTGTCAGCTTTACTCCTCTAGTTTTCACTGGATGTTTGTAACCATCCACCAGAAGATCCCATAAGTCACCATCTAGACCAAGAAAGTAACTTTCAAGTCTATCTTTCCAATATTCAAAGTTTACACCATCGAATACTGGTGGTCTAGTGTAACCATTGTTACCATTTCCATTGTATTGCTCAGCAGAGCCAGATGTAGATGTAGGTGTTGGATCTTCACCAGCCATCTTGACTTAAGCGTTTTTCTCTTCCTGAATCTTTTCTAAACACGGTTAAGTGCTTGCACCTTAGAACCGGCGCTCTGATGCCAATTGAAGGATAGAAAAACACTTAGAAAGGGGGGGGGTTTGAATAAGTGTAATTTTAAAACTCTTAAGATAAAAACAATTTTTACAATGATTTTTATCCTGGTTCGTTGTTAACTAAAGTACTCCAGTCCACCCCCTTGGAGTGATTTACCTCACCTGAGGATTTAATCCACTAATCACACAAGATTACAATGGTTTTCCACTTAGATAACCTCTAAGTCTTCTAGAGTATTCTGATCACAACCTGATCACTCTAGGAACACAATGCTTAGATACCCTCTAAGAATTTCTAGAGAATCCGATCACAACTTGATCTCCTCTAGTTCTTACAAATGAATGTAAACAAATTCTTATAAGAGTTATAATGCTTCTTAATAAGCTATTATCACAATTGTGATTTTTCTCTTAAGTTTAAGCTTAATCTCACTAAGATATTACAACAGTAATGAAGTGAGGTTGAAGATGAATTTTGAGAGCTTTTAGAATTTGACAGTGTTTCTGTATGTTTGCGCAAAGTGTTGTATTCAGCTTCTCATCAGAACTTCTATTTATAGGCGTTTGAGAAGATGACCGTTGGGAGCATTTAATGCGTTGCGTGATCCGTACAGCATTGCATTTAATGTTTCACTCTTTTGTCAACTACCTCGAGCCTTGCTTTTGTTGTGTCTACTGACGTTGCCTTTAATAGCTTCTAACGTTCCTTTTGTCAGTCAGCGTAGTCTGCCATCTTGTACTTGCTTCTGATCTGATGTTTGTTTAAACAGCGTTTGAATATCATCAGAGTCAAACAGCTTAGTGCAGAGCATCTTCTTGTCTTCTGACCTTGAAGTGCTTCTAGCGTGATACCACGAGAACTTCAGTGCTTCTGCTTCTGATCTCAAGTTCTTCTGATGCTTCAATAGACCATGTTCTGATTCTGCTTGACCATCTTCTGATGTCTAGCGAGAGCATGTTCTGATGTTGCATACTTGAACCTTCTGAGTCAGTGCTTCTTGCGCTGATTTTGTGCATACTCTTTATATATTTCCTGAAATGGAAATTTCATAGAATTAGAGTACCACATTATCTCAAGCAAAATTCATATACATTGTTATCATCAAAACTAAGAATATTGATCAGAACAAATCTTGTTCTAACATCATCAACATTAAAAAAATAACACTTAAGGCCATCATAACCGTACATTTGAGATGGTACAATCTCACTCTAAACCTTATTACGAGTCAAATGATATGTTCAAATGACTTTGTAATCATTCTTTTACTACTAGTATATATAGTATGAACCTCCACCTCTAATCAAGTATTCTCTGTAGTATTTTCTAAATTCTTCATCTCATGATATTAACTTCTCTTCTCATGGCGGGATTGAGTGAAAATAATAAATCTTAAAATGATGATCTTTGATCTTCCAGATTCCATTTCCCCCAACTTGTAGCCCTTTCCACTTTTTGGATAGTAATTTAAGATATAATTCACAACCTTGCCATAATGGGCTTAATGTTGGTGAGTGGTATATGGAAGCCACTTCTACTTTCCTCTCGTGTAAAGTGGGGAGCTTGCCTTTCAAATTCCTAGGGGTTAAGGTTGAGGGGGGGGGGGGGGGGGGCTAGGAAAGTTTCTATGTGGAAATATCTAATTTTGATGTTAAGAAAAAGATTGACGGTGTGGAGAGGTAAGCATCTTAGTATGGCGGGTAGAGTGGTCTTGATAAACTCGGTTCTTAATGCTATTACTTTATATTCTCTATCTTTTAATAAGGCTCCTAAAAAGGTGTTGAATAAGATTAGATCTATTCAAAGCAAATTTCTTTGGAGTGGGAGTGATCTCAAAAAATCTATCCATTGGGTTTGTTGGAATACGGTGTGCAAAGCTCGTGAAGAGGGAGGTTTAGGAGTCAAGAATGTGGAAATTATGAATGTGGCCTTGATTAGCAAATGGAAGTGGAGGATCCTTACGGATAAGGAGGCGGTTTGGCGTGATATTATTGAGGCTAGATACGGCAACACAAAGTTGAAAGTTTTAATCGGGGATATTTCGTTTGTGGAAAAGAAAGATTCAATTTGGTAGAGGGATTTGATTCTTTTGGATAATTATGAGAATCTCAACAATCACCATTTTGCGGGAGCAATTGAGTGTAGTGTTGGGAATGATGTTGATAGTCCGTTTTGGTATTCTAATTGGTTGGGTCCACAAACGCTAATGGAGGCTTTCCCGGAGTTGTTTTGTATTCCTAAAAATCATTTGGCTGCTGTTAATATTGCAGGAAAATTCGATGGTGGCTGCTAGAACTGGGACGTGTGGCCCTTGCTGGACACGGACAATGCTGTCCTGGCAGTGCAGCAACGCAATGTTTTGGTACATGAGCTGTTTTTCAATATACAACAGCTCTCTTTGAAGGATAATGGCAAAGACACTTTTGCTTGGAAGCAGAATATGGAAGGCGTGTTCTCGGTCAAATCTTGCTATGATCGTTTCAAAGAAAAATTGTCGGGTCCGCCTCTTGATCAAATTACGGTAAATGCTTTGTCTCATCTTTGGAAAATTAAAGCTCCTTCTAAAATTCTGTTTTCGGATGGCGTTTTATGCTTAATAAAATTGCTACTAAAGATCAATTGATTAAAAGAGGGATTTTGATGGAGGGTAACGATTTGCTTTGTGTGCTTTGTTCATCGGAGGAAGAATCCTTAGAGCATTTGTTTTCAAGTTGTTCGGTTTCTATGAATGTGTGGAGGAGAGAGTCTATGGTTTGTTTGGAGATTTCTTGAATTTTTCTATGGAGGATTTTGTGAATTATTTTCACAACTGTGACAAATTTAAGTGTTTGTCTAAGAGGACGATTGGGGCGGTAATATGGTTATCGACTGTTTGGAGCTTATGGCTAAATTGAAACGCGGTGATTTTTAAAAATAAGCCTTTTAGTTTCAATGATTGTATGTTGGAGATAGTGTTTAACTTTTGGAGGTGGCTTTGTTCGTTTTACAAACGAGTGTTCCTTTGTGATTTTTACTGTTGGAATATTCTACGTCTCACTTGTTTTGAGATGTCGGAGTTTTCCTTGTGTGTGCGGGTGGAGTAACCCTTTTACTCCTATTTATTCCAGTGCTTATTAAAAAAAAACAACCTTGCCATAAAAAACATTTTAGTCTACATAGTTTTCTATTCCAAACTTCAATATGTATTTTGAAGCCTATTTATATGTATGCACATTTATTGACCAGGTAAGCTGCTTTGACACCATCCTTACACTAGAAACTCAATGAAAACTCACCTATAAAATTTCTTTTTATCCGTTGTCTTCATGAAAAACTCATTAAAGTGAAGGGAAACAAACTTCATACATCTGCCATGGTTTGACCTCAAATTCCATAGTTTGTTCTTTTCATGAAAGTCTACACTAGATGATGTTGAATGAACAAAAACTTTGAAACCTTCTAAAATATATAAGCCACATATTTAAGAATATTTTTCTATGACAAGTCCACCATGCAAAATTTTCAACACCTCAAGATCAACTTTAGTGAAATATCCCAGATCACCAAGCATGTTTATCAATAAAACAATGTGTCTTAGCTTTGAAACACACCACACACTTTGAACACTAAACTCACAATCATGGAATATTTTAAGTTTGATTGTACCAGAACCACGAACCTCAAAGTCTTTATTGTTAATTACCTAGATAAACTACTCTAAATTCAACCAATGCACCAATACTCTCATAACTATCCTTATTTGAGGCAATTCAATCTGAAAAGAATCATCATTTCCCGTTTTCGCGGGACAATCCCTCACGAAGTGACAAAAAATTTAAAAAAGTAAAGTATTTTAACCTTGACTCATCAAACATATTGTATTTAGACATCCCTCTATGCTCACTTCCTCCTCTTGAGATTCTCAAGCCTTCACTATTATCGTCATTCTTCAAATTTTTCTTCTTTGAAATTTCCTTAGACCTCACAGCTGTATGGACTTCTTCTTAAGTAATAGTCTCGTTGATACTATAAATAAAGTTATCCTTAAAGTTCTCAAGTGATTTGGGTTATAAGCTTAAAAGAAATAGCTCTTTCTCCACCTAATCAATATCCACCTCAATATTTTTCTAAATCATCTATGATCATGTAAAGTCATGTCAAGTGCTCCACTATAAATTTTTTTTATACCATTCAAAATGAGTAGTGATGTTATTTTAGACATTACCTGTGAGTCAAAGTCTTGGTCATATACAATGATTAAATTTTTTCTCTGTTCAAAGCAATAGTGTTCATCGTATTGGCGCCCCTAACATCTTTATCCCGAGGCCTAAGATAATGGTACTTTTGGTCATTGGTCAAGATATCAAATCTCAATTGTTGTGATGATTAAGATGTGTTAAAGATATCAAAGTTCAATTGTTGTGATGGTAAAGATATGCTTAAGATATCAAAGCTCAACTCTTGTGATAAAGTTATGATAAAGTTGTGATGCTTAGAGATCAATATATGAAAGCCTTTTATAAAGATAACACCTATGTCAAACGATATTCGGTAAAGTCAGCAAAGATCTCTGATTAAAAAGTGTGTTTGATTATGGTGTCTTTCCTAAATATTTATCTCAAATTTAATTTGAAGAAGATTCAAGGTTCCAGTAAAGTGGTAAGTCAAGTATAATGTGGCAAGGTACCAGAAGCTTCAGAGTTTTGAAAGAGAGGAAGAGTAAAAGTTCCCCGATTTAGTGTCGAGTGATTACTGTCTATAAAGGTATAAGAGTAACTTTAGACATTACTAAGTAAAATTACCCACCAACTTTAAACCTTTTGAATATCATCTCTTTTTATTAAAATTACAAGAAAATGATTTTAGGCCTAATTAATTGGCTAAGAACTGAAAAAGTTCTTTATGAAGGCTTTTTTTTACTATGTGTAATTGATTAGCTCTTAGGCTTAATTGACTATTCATTTTTGCAACGTTTCATAATCAACTACTAGGATTAATAGTATATTAGTAATGACTCTTTTGGAAACCTTTTATTTTTGTAATTGATAATCGATTATGTGGATGGCCTAGTCAATTATCAACATTAAGAACGACCATGGATATTTTCCTTTTATTAGCCAACTTTATCCTATAAATAGATGACCCTGTTCTCATTTTTTACACCAGAAAACGTATTAGAAATACCTTTCTCTCACCCGCTTGATATAAAAGAACTCAAAAAAATACTTAAGTCCCTAGGAAGTGTTGTCTGCAACCTCAACGACTTAAAGATTCAAGCCGATCTAAATAAATGAGAGGAAAATTCAATTCGATACCCACAGAACACACATGAAAGACCATCCACGACAACAATAACCTTACACTTGAATATATTCTCTAGAGAAGACCACACCACTTTGAGGGTTCCTAACTATCCCAAATGCGAGAAAATATGATATTTCAATCACTAGATGGATTTTGGAGAGGGGATTGAGCTCTGCTTTGACTAACTAAGCAGAAGCCATTGAAAAATACCTTTCCTATTATGCTTCCAATATCACCTATCACTCTCCTCACTAAATTCTTAAGGTCCGTTTGATGCGCAGGATATGATAGAGACATGATAGGATATCAAGCAGGATAAGGATATGATATGATACAGACATGATAAGACTTATCCTATCATGTGTTTGGTTCACACAGAATACCAGATAGTGTATATATATATATATATATATATATATATATATATATATATATATATATATATATATATATATATATATATATATATATATATATATATATATATATATATATATATATATACTCTTGGAAACTAACTATATTTTTCTAAATTATTTTATAAAATATTTTAAAATTTATAAATTAGTAAAAAAAATATTTTTCAAAAAGTAAAAAAAATTGATACTATTGAGTAAATAATTTCAAATTATATTTATATATATATATATATATATATATATATATATATATTTATATATATATATATATATATATATATATATATATAACTATTTTGTAAAATATTTAAAAATCGGTAAAAAAATATTTTCTTATAATTAAAAATAACTTATTGACACTATTGAATAAATACTTTCAATTTTTCTTGAAAAAGATCATGAATTCTAGTATATATGAAAATGAAAAAATTACCCTTGCAAGAACATATATTTAATCTGATAAAAAAAAAATTAGTATTCATATTTTTAAAATTTTAATAATTTTTTAATTTTAAATATTCTAATTTTTTAATTTTATTAAATTAATTATTAATATTCTTAATTTAATATTAAATTAATTTTTGTTTATATTTTGTCATATTTAATTTTTTATTTTAAATTATATTTTATAGGGGTAAATTAGTAAATCATTTTCTTATCATATTCTGCCGGATACTAATTCAACTCATATTCAGGATAATAATTTGAACTAGTGAGGTAATATATGATAAGTTTCAGGATTAACTTATCATATCCTGTTGTGTCAGTAAACACTTGATTGAGATAGAATATGATATAGATATTCTATCTTGTCTTTTATCCTGCGCACCAAACAGACCCTTATTGACTGAGAGTTGGAAAAAAAAAGTCAAAAACCATGGGTTCTTCGTGAACCAAAAACAATCTCCTCCACCTAAAGTTCCAATGATTCTCCCACCTTCCCACTTTCCTAACTCACCCACTGTATGCATAATGCATCAGGGACAGAGCTATTTAGTATAAAGTGTTGGCCCATGCCCCCACTAACATTTAAACAATCTATGCACAATGTTATATAGACTATTCTTATATATCATTTATTATTATAAATAGGCAGTTTAAAAATTGTTTCATGTATCATATATTGTTTCGTTCTTTTTTCTTATATCAATGTTGAATACTCCTAGTACTTATCTTTAATACAATGAACTTGTTTATAAAATTAAAAAAAAATCATACTTAAGTATTTATTATTCTATCATACTTTTAGTTTTTAAATTGTTTCTATTATATAATACTTAGTTTGATAATTGTTTTATTTATCATATATTTAATACTATTATATATAAGGATGTTAATTTGTATTTGTTTCATAAGAGTTTTGTGAGAATTATCTGTTCGGAGCATTGAAATTGAAGATTTTTTCCTCCGCGAAATGGAGATGGAGGGAAAAGTTCCCTCGATTTTATTTTGGAGCGGGGAGTGGGAAAGTATCCTCTGTCCCGTAGATTCTCCAACTCCAATCAAATTATTTAATTTTATACTTTATATATTATATAATATATAATTATATAATTTTATATAAACAATATTAATGTATTAGAAAATGATGAGTCATTAGCAATTATATATTTGTCACACATAATAATCACTTGCGCTGGATGACAGTAGTCCTGTGGTAGTAAATTGGCAGAAGCATGGAAGCTACAAGTTCTACATCAAATTCTTTTGCTTTTTTTTTATTGATACAATATGTATTTTTATTTGAAAAAAAAATGAAAGATGCAAAATGTATGTGTTTTTTTTTTTTTAAAAAGAAAAAAATAACAAAATACTAGTGTCATAAAAGTATATAAATTTTCTTAAGATTCGATGTGTGTGGAAATATTCTCCCGTGACGGAAATTTGGAATAGAAATGAGAAATAAATTTGGAAACACGACAAAGACCACAGAGAAACATGCTCCAAACATTCTATGCTCCGTTGACATCCTAATTATATACAGTTTCCATGGCCCACATTGTGCATGTGCAACAATAGTTAAAGACTTGAATTTAACTAGTATAAAAGATAATAGTTTTAATTCATCTACAAAATATTTAGACTTGAATGTAACTAGTGTAGAAGATAATCAATTTGAAATCATCTGCAAAATATTTGCACTATTAATTTTAAAAAAAAATATAAGATTTAGACTTTCACATGTGTTAGTTTAGCCCTAATAATTTCTAAATTGTTTTATAAAAATTTTATTCGGACAAGGTCTATTTTTAGATGTACCGACAAACTTTTATATATATATATATATATATATATATATATATATATATATATATATATATATATATATATATATATATATATATATATATATATATATATATATATATATGTTCACTAGTGTAGAAAGTACTTTCTACATCGGGCCTGGGTCCGATGTAAAGTCAGACAATGTAATATGTCAGAGACATTTTACATCGGGTCAAGGCTCGATGTGAAAAATTAACATACCACATCGGTTGAATTCAGACGTCTGATGTGAAAAATAATGCAATTTTTTAATAAAAAAATATATACGCCATATTTTACATCGGTTTTCATGTCCGCCCGATGTTATAGACATTTTTACATCGGTTTTTCACTTAGCCCGATGTAATAGCTAAGTTTTTACATCGGTTTTCCATTTTTCCCATGTAATATGTTTTTTGCTTTTAAGCGTATAATAGCTGTTTTTCCTATTTTAACCTGTAATTTTTTTGTACCTAATTTTCTATATAACTTTCAAATACCACACAGACCAAAGTTAGGTCGCTATTTTGCATATTTTTTCCATAGCACACAGATCACATTTAGGTCACTATTTTCATATTTTCTAACCAATGAAGGATATAATTTCATTGCACCAAATAGCTAACATATATATATATATATATATATATATATATATATATATATATATATATATATATATATATATATATATATATTCTTCAGAATTTACAAAATTATTAATCAACGATACACAAGTGTACAAAATTATAAGAAAGCTTATACACGGTGGACTACTACAAAATAACAAAACACCAAATATCCAACCATTTAAGTCCTTTCGCGCATTTGAAATACCAGCATGCATCCACGAGAAGATGAGTTGTAGCTTCTGAAGACAACACCAAAATTACATTTGGTGAGAATAAACAATAACACTAATTAACATCAGCAGACAACACCAAAGTCAAGAATCTAACTCGAATCAGAAATATAGACAATTTCATATAACTCATCAGATAAAACTTAATCTTTATATAACTCAAAGAAACATTTTGGCCAACGGAGTCGCAAGTCAGACAAATTATCTTGTGTTAATTCTGTAGGATCATCAAATACCTACAATACGTAAATAACAATATAGAGTTATTCTTTGAAAATTCACATTAAGTTGTAAAATGCAAGATTCGGTTATATTATTTGAAAATAACAAATTAACAAATTAAAGTTATTTGAAAATTAACAAATTAAAACGCAAGAAATGCAAGATTCTTTGAAAATAACAAATTAAAGTTATTTTATTACCTGCATCCAAGATTTAGTTATATTGGCATAGACAATATCCAACATATTTTTCATCAGATAGTACCCTCAATCATTAGAGTTATGTTGTTTCCTAGTCTACGAATGAATGGCATAATTAGTGAATAATTATCATAAAATTAAATACACAAATATAATTTACATCACACTTACATTGGGCTGAAGCCATGTAACCTTTTTTCTATTGCCATTTGCAAATTGATGAACCTCAAAAGCACTAATTCAGAAAAAAAATCCATATAAAGCCACATAAAATATGAAATTACTTTTGTAACAATTTATGTATATATATATGATATATACTATATTATAACAAAATTCACATAAAAGATAAACTTACGTTGTAACAATTTTCTTCGTGGCTTTATCAATTTCCCGATGAAGTGAAAAAAGACGACCACAGTATTGTCTCTTGGACACGTGACTATTAATTGCCAATGTTTTCTGTACGTGTGTGTGGAAACACAAAAGTCACATAAAATATCTATGTTATCAAAATTAAAAAATAGAAAACAGAATTTCATAAAAAGTTACCCATGAATAAGTGGTAGTAAGTGGTTAACTCTGTTTTCCAACATTATCTTATCTTGTATGTATTTTTGAACATCCGCTATAGATTTCGGCACATTATTAGTATATATACACATTACAGGGTCCATAATTCCATATACTTCATATGTGGAATTATCAATACACACACGATGAATATACCTGAATAATTTTAAAATAAACATTAGATTCGAAGTGATGAGAGATATAACCTATTAATAGATATTGATAGTAATAAAAAAAGAAATTGTAATTACGTGCACCAAACTTGCAGAGTAGACACGTCAAGTCAATGAAAACCCATTAACAACTCTCTGATACACTCAGCTGACATTAAAAAATGAACGGTAGATTTACAATGACTTAATTCTATTTCCAAGTTTTGGTCAGCCATTTTCACAACCATGAGTAACAATCTCTGAACATCGTCAACTTCCACGTCTTTTATGCTTCCTTTTGCAGCTGAACAACTTCCTCTTACGCTTCCTTCGACAACTTCCATTTTTTCAATGCATTTATTATTATCCGTGCTTTGAGATAAACCCATAGACTTAAGTGTCTCCATAAAAGATTGTTCCAACGTCTTACGCTCTAAGTCTTGCTTCCAATTTTTATGAAAGTTGTTCATTTACATCTATATGTTGTCCTTGACGTGAAGACGACCTTCCAAAGTAAGTGCTTTGTTTATGGTGCTTTCCAACACCACGAACACGACTGCCATGCTCAGATGTTCCAATGGCTGCTGTTAAGATATCGTTACGTCCATGTGGAACAAAGACACCTTTTTCAACTTCTTCAACTAGAGAATCCTACAAAATTCAAAAATCACAACTAATTTCAATAGTTTTTATCAACCACAACTATAATGATACTTGAAGTAATTTCCAAGTTTTACTGACAATTTTCTCTGCAACAGCTTGTGTAGACTTTGATGTGTATTCTCCTCCTTTCTTTTGTCGTGCTCTCTTCCATAACTCATGGCGTGACAGTGGAGATGGACTACCATTATCATCTAATGTAGAATCATCTCTCGATGATATCCTTTCATTTTTAATTGTCTCCTCAAGCAAGCGATACCTTCCACGAGATAATACATGTGGGTATACATTCCTAGCCACATTTTCCCTACCCTTTCGACTTTTTTCCTATTAATTATAAATTCAAAAATTTATCACTAAACATAATAAAAATGTTATTAAAAAAAACTCAAATATAACTCCTACTAACCTTAAATGCGGGGATATTTCGAGACTTCAGAAAATCTTCCCATACTTCTTCTTTAATAAAATTATACCTGACATGTGCAGGAGCGAGATCTTTTTTGGAATTATTAACATACTCGTCTCTGAGTTGTGTCTTAAAACCTCTCCATCTCTCTCCCGCATATTTAATCCATTCCTTCTTCAACAGATCCTTGATTTTACCATCCTTGTCTTTAACACAACAGTCTGGAATAGTGAAATGAGCCTACACATACAGTATATGGCATATGTTGTTAGTATATATATATGATTATAAAATATAATAAAGTGTTGAATTTAAAATACCTGAACATTAAGCCATATAGCGTCTTTTATGCCATTATCTATGTCTTTCCACTCATCTTTCAAAATAGAACATCTTTGCCGAGCAAGAGATGCTATATTACTCTTAAAATTTGCAGCATTTTTACCAACACCAGTACATTCACAGGTTTTTAGATCAAACTCGACCTCTATCTTTTCACCCGTTTGATGAACTTTGTCAATTTGTATCATCAAAGTTGGAACTCTAACTCTTTTTTATTAGGATTACTAGATGAAGAGGATTTGTCAGTTGAATCAGCCATGTATCTGTTTAAACAAAATAAAAATAATTAGAAATCAAATTAAACACAAGATAAAAATAATTAGACATAAAATTAAGCACAAGATAAAAACAATTAGACATAAAATTAAGAAGAAAATAAAAACAATTAGAAATCAAAGAAATGTCGAATTAACTTATAAAAAAAGCAACCTATTTTCCATATATTTTTCACAATTGATCGCTTTTGGTACTTTCCAGAGACAGCAGTAATGCCATGTTGCCGTTGATAAACTCCCTCTCCAGTTAAGGGCTTTGGAGCAACACCATGCTCTTGTTCCCCATTGAAAGGTTTCTGTAATCTACGATTTGGATGATAACGATTTAGAAATTTTTGATGCCCGAGATAAACAGTCTTCTTTCCTTTTTCAAGCTGATGGTAACATGTGTCTTTTTCACATATAGGACACACTTTATGCCCTTTAACTTTATACCCAGACAAATTTCCATATGCCGGAAAATCGTTGATGGTGCAAAAGAACATGGCACGTATATTGAACTGTTCACCAGAATGCGCATCAAAAACATCCACCCCCTCCTCCCACAACACTTTTAACTCATCGATCAGTGGACTTATATAAACATCTATGTCATTTCCTTGTTGTTTTGGGCCCGAAATCATCATCGATAACATAACATATTTACGCTTCATGCACAGCCTAGGAGATAGGTTATAAATCATCAGAAGAACAGGCCAAGAAGAATGGTTAGTATTTAGATTATCAAACGGATTTATTCCATCAGTAGAAATTCCAAGTATAAGGTTTCTCGACTCTTTGCCAAAATTTGGAAACAAAGAATCTATTTTCTTCCATTGCAAAGAATCAGCTACATGGCAAATTTGTCCATCACATTTTCTTTCTTCTGCATGCCATCTAAGATTCTTTGTGTCGTCTTCATTAGCGAATAATCTCTTGAACCTTGAAATTATCGGTAGGTACCATACCACTTTCGCGGGAGGACCCTTTTTGATCTCCTCATCATCACTAGATTCACCATGTCTCTTTTTGTAGCGTAACACCTTGCACTTCGGACAATGGTTATAGTTTACATACTCTTTTCTGTATAATATGAAATCATTAGGGCTTGCATGTATCTTTTCATACTCCAAACCCATCGGACAAAATATTTTCTTTGCCTCGTAATAACGACTTGGCAATACGTTACCTTCTAGAAGCATTTGCGTCAACAATTCAAGCAATTCGGTAAAACTTTTGTCAGTCCACCCGTTAATTGCCTTCAGATTAAACAATTTTAACTTGGCTAACAAACGTGTAAAATTTGTGCATCCCGGGTACAAAGGTGTATCCTTGTCATTGCATAAACTATCATACACATGTGCCCTATTAAACGAATCTTGTCCAATATCATGCATCATGTCTTACAGACGATCATCCATTTCTACACTAACATTATCTCTTTTGGACACATTTGACTTTGCTACCACTTCACCGTGCCATATCCATTGTGTATAACTTTGACAAATCCCTTCACAAATTATATGATCCATGATTTCTTTCTTACTAAGCTTTGGTTCATGATTTGCACAACAAACACATGGACAGAGAAAAAGCGAAGGGTGACTATCTTCAGCATTAATTGACATTAAATATTTGTCCAAAAGGAGGGGGTGAGACATTATTTCTAATAAAATTATTTCATGTTTAGATTTAGTACTCATTTCTAATAAAATTATTTCATATAAGTAAAGAAGATAAGAAGGATAGTTAGATTAGCTAACTCTAACTCTAAACTTTTTTTCCTTTGTAAACTCGGTATCTGGTCTAACTATATAATAACCCTGAGACCAATCTCACTGACTACCGGCAGAACTCACGAAGCAAACAGGTATGAATAAACATAAACATATTAAAAAAATCAACACATTCAAAACGAAGTTCAAAACCTAAATTCAATAAGATTATACTTCAATCTCCATGCCAATATTGCTACGATATATAACTGGTATTAACACGCCAGGGTTACATTTTTACTTTTGTGGTCCACATATGTTTTCAAGTGGTGACCAACTGAAGGTATATTAGTTAATATGAATTGGTTATCCCCAGAGGTAGTGGAAAAAAGCAACCATACACTATCCAACAGTAGTATAAAACATAATTTGAACAAAATAGACAACAATAACTTGATTTTAACTTTTCATTGACCAAATAAAAACTAGAAATCCTTAACTAACAAAACACATGTAAAGAATCACTAACAAAAAGATCAAATTTATATTTAAAACAATGCATCAGTAATAAGAATTTCAACTTTCTATTTAATTAAAAAAAACGAGCTCAAATTTATATTTAAAACAATGCATCAGTAATAAGAATTTCAACTTTCTATTTAATTAAAAAAAACGAGCAAAAACATCACTGGCAAAAAGTATACTCAAATCATACTAACCAAAACTGTGAGCAAAATCTTTGACTCTTTACATAGACAAGAAACTACGAGAAGAAAGAAAATATATACTCGCAAATCAATATCAAAATGTTTATATTTAACAAAAACAACTTTAACAATGTATCCACCAAAAACACTAACAATTTTTTCATGAAACAAAATCTGGGCAAACAAACCACAAACATGTACCCGTTTCTTCACAAATGTGCGGGAGATTGAAAGGAAACGGAGGGGATGGCGTCGCGCACCGTCAGGCTGAAGAAGGTGGCTCGGTCGCGCGCCGTCAAGCTGAAGGCAGTGGTTCGGTCGCACGCCGCAGGTTGAAGTAGGTGGGAGGTCGAAGCAGTGGGAGCTCGATGCGGTGGGAGGTCGAAGCAGTGGTAGGGTTTGGTCGCGCACAGAGGTAGGAAGAAAGAAAAGAAACAGATCATTTGGCTGAGATATGTTTTGTGAGCAAAGGAGGCTAGGGTTTAGTTGAAAATAGTGGGAGACTTTTCCCATCGGGCATTATATG
This sequence comes from Vicia villosa, assembly GCF_029867415.1. Lineage (NCBI taxonomy): Eukaryota > Viridiplantae > Streptophyta > Magnoliopsida > Fabales > Fabaceae > Vicia > Vicia villosa. The sequence continues at coordinate 126,181 of NW_026705802.1, read as the reverse complement.
GGCCGAAGTAAAAGCCCTTTCTGGTATATATTTCCCATCGGGTTTCCTAAAGGGCCGAAGTAAAAGCCCATTATGCTATATATTTCCCATCGGTTGATAAACACACCAATGTAAAAGCCTTAATAAAATAATTTCGCCTTATTTACGGTAATGCCAGTGTATTGGATTTTTAATTTCGCTATATATTTCCCATCGGTTGCTAAACGCACCGATGTAAAAGCCTTAATAAAAAATTTCATTTTAGTTACGGTAATGCCACCGTGTATTGGATTTTTAATTTTTGAGTTATTTTTCCCATCGGTTCCATTAAATGTCTGATTTAAAATCCCTAAATCAAATTTTTTTCACATCAATTTGTTTTTTTTGTTTTTTGTGTAAGCAAGGAATTGATTAACGGGAGAACTAAGGGTTCTCCAACCTTTTTACACGAAAGAACGGGAAAAACCGACAAAAAAGAAAATTACCCATCAATTAAGCTACAAGAGAAAAGAAATGGGAACTTTACAAAACTCATAGAAAGAATAATTGGGATGGGTAATTTTACCGCAAAAAGACCACTTCCAAGCCAACGACTTAATGTTCCAAACCGTGTCGTTTAAACTCCAACCATCGTTCCGAAAACACACATCAATTTGTTATAAAACCTGATATAAAATTTTTTGACATATATTTTTCACATCAGTTATCTTTATACCTGATGTAAAATCTTGTAATCAAATATAATATTTTTAGTAGTGGTTATAAATATTTGTATATGTTGCCCCCCACTAGTTAAGAGTTCTGGCTCTGTCTCTGCACTGTACCATCTTGAAATTGAGAGATAGTAAAAAGTCTTGCAACCTAATCTTAAGAGGTATATCCCTAATCCAGGAATTCTCCCAAAAGGAGGTGTGAAGACCAAACCCATCCTTCTTAATCAGCCCAGTCTCAAACCATTTCGAAAGATAATTTTTTGACCGAAAATGGGAGAATCCTTTCCATCACGAGGAAATAGATTGAAGACAAAAAACAGCAAATTGTTTACATTACTACATTTTGAGAAATACAAAAAAAAAAAATGTTGTTACCAAGAATTCAAACATTTGATCAATAGCTTACACTCCGTTAACTAAAGTAGTAAATATCATTTGAACTACATAACCCGGTCAACAAAGTTCATTTTATATTTAGAGACCAAAGTAATTTTTTTAAAATTGTTATGCGTCAGTTTTCTATTTTACTTTTAATCATTATCATTTATCAACATCTCTATTTCAATACTTGTAATGGGAGAGTAAGTAATTACGTCTTTTAAGATTATGGAAATATATATCTATTGACTTGACACCTCATAAACAAGACTTAACACACCATTACTACTTTATACTATGAGACATTTTTCAATTATTCTGCATGGAGTTGCATGCATCTCTAAAGCACGCTTGATATGCGATATGATTCTGTTTTATCTTAAACTGGCACGTTTTGCAAGCCAGAATGTCAACGAACTAATCTATCTTTAAGCAATAATAAGTCTTTATCTAAAATCATGCAAATCAATTAGTTGTTGGATGTTGAAGAATAAATGAATCTGTCATCTGTGTATACTATAAATAGGTATTCCTTGGTTTTTAATCTTATATTGTGTAAGGCATTTGAAAGGAGAAAGCATTCGGTAACCCTCAAAGGCTTCCACGGCACCAAGTTACATAAAAATGTGAAGTCGTGGAAGTGCTTTTTGGGTTTCTGAAAGCTTCAATCCTATCTTATACTCAGTTTATATTCGTTGTACCTTCTCCACCAAGTATGTTTGGCATGCACTTAACCTTCTCTCACCAAGTATCTAAATAATTACTAAATTGTTCACTACTAAAAATACTCGACTTACCTGCGGAATTTCCTGCGGAAAATATTCCGCAGGAATACCTGCGGATTTTCCTGGGAATTTGATCCTAAAATAAATTTTTTTGCGGATTAAAAATTGTCAGAAAATTCCGCAGGAATACCTGCGGATTTTTCTGCGGAATTTATATTTCAAAGAAAATATCTCACTACACTATAGAATCCGCAGGTAATTTCGCAGGAAACTTTCCTGCGGAATTTACTGCGGATGTTTATCATAACAAAATCAAACTATAATACAAAATCCGCAGGTAATTCCGCAGGAAATTTTCCTGCGGATTTTGCTGCAAATCTCTAATTGAATTATTATTTTTTTATTTTTCTAATTTTTTATTTAGTTTAATTTTAATTTTTAATCCTTATTTTTTCTATGTTAGTAATTATTTTTATAATGTATTTGAATTAATTTTTAATTTTAATTTCAATGTTAGTTTTTAATAATTGATATATTTCATAATTGTTGAAAATTTTCATTTTTAATTTTATTAATTACCTAAACATTTCTCATATTGGAATTGAACCTATTATGTAACTCATATTGGATCAAAGAATCTACCAGGAAGACAGCATCTTAAATTAATATTTCCCAAAAATTTAATACATCTAAATGATTTCAACAAATAATAGTAATTTTTTTTAAATTTAATAAAAGCTAGTTTTTAAAATTTAATGTTATTCTTCAATTTATATTTTAATAAATGGAATGATAATTTTGAATAATAAAATTAAAAAATATACAAAAAAATTGAAAACAAAAATCTGATAAAATTTATAAAATAGGAATCAAACCTACTATATGTCATATATTGGACCAAATAATCAACTGCTAAAAAAATAACTTACTGAAATGAATTTTAAAATTATTTCTAAATTTTAAATTTAATCTCATTATCAGTTATACATTTTGAGTTATAGAAAATTATACGTGATCAATTTTTAATTATTATTATTATAAAGTTTTAATCCTACTATTCTAATAATAATATTGTTAAAATATCAAATTATATATAGGATGTTAAATTTATAAATTTTATATAGAAAGAAAATAATCGTGTTTCAATCTGAAGCTCTGTCTCTCTCTTCTCTTGCCGTGAATCGCCTCCATCCACATGAAGGTTGCACTGAATCTCTCTCTATCCACCCTCGCGAGTCCTCTCCGTCGAATGCTCCTGCATCTTCGTGTATCATTACCGTTTTGGTTCGAGTTTGGAGGTTTCAACTCAGTTTAGAGTTTGGATTCGAGAAGCTTTTTCACAGGTTTGTTTTGATTTCAAATCGAGTTTTGTTTCAGTTCAGAATTGGTTGCATTTTGGAATTCTGGCATTTTTACGGTTTCGACTCAATTACGTGTTCTATTACTGGGTTCTATTACAGTTTGATTGTGATTTGATTTTGGTGAAGAGTTTGAATTAAAATTAACACGAGTATACAACTTCATAAACCTAAATTGGATGAGCACTTACCGGTTGAAATGAAGAAAAATGCGGATTTCGTTCTCGCTCGCAAGGTGTGTTCGATGAAATGTCCCAACCGGATTATTTCTTTCTCGCTCGCTCATATTGCGGCACTAGAGGTTGATCCTCCAGGATGCTCTTTTAATCCCACGCATGAAAGTCATCAGGTAGGTTTTCTGGCTTTTAGTGATATAATTTATAAGCAGTATAGAATAGATTTGAAATTAAAAGTAATTTTATCTGATAGTTTGAATGAAATGTGATTTATATTTAGAAATATTTAAAAAAAATTAGATTTACATTTAGGGGTGGAGGTAGTGTTTTTTTCTTCTTTTGTTATAATACATTCAATCTTCTTTTGTGATTACGTTTAATTTATTCAGTTTTTAAAATTATTACTGGTGTCAACGTGTTAGTGTTGGTGTCGTATTTCCGGTGTCTGTGCTTCATAGCTTCCAGCTTATGAACTCTTTTCATTACATATGATACAACCATGTAATGCAGTTTATGTGTGCTTCATTGTAATTTTGATTCTCAGCTTAACTTTCTGTTGAAAACTTGAGTATGTTATCTAGTGTTAGATTATGAGTCTATTTGCATTGAGTTACCTGAGCTTATTTATAAGCAAAAGCACTAGAAATAGTTTATGAAGTGTTCATAAGCTGTTTTCAGTTTATTTACATAAACTCTTCAGGATAGTATATTTTAATCAATTTAATACCTTAAATAAGTCTCAGGCATGTAACTAAATTTCATCGCAGATTTGAAGCTAGGAATTAGTGAAAAAAGCATTTTTCATGAATTCCATCTAGATGCTGAAGACTTGTTTAATGTTACATGTGACTTAAAATTAGTTTGTGAAAAACTAAGGGATCGGAACCAACGTCATAAGCGGCAGGTTAGTTATGGTTTAAATTATTTTTCAAACTCTATATAGTTTAAAGAGCACTTCATCTCCAGAGCATATATGTGAATTGATTGTTGTCCATCTTGACATGAAAGCTTGTTTAAAAGCCTACTTTCTCGTAAGGTTCCAAACAGAAGAAAAATGTTTCGTACATGTCTGATTGTAAGGTGTACATGTTGCACTATCTTCCATTCAAATTGTATACAAGCTAAATTTTCTGAGCCATAGCTATATGCAGCTGCATATTGAAATATTGAATCCACTATCTTCCATTCATATATCTTATTTTTGACAGAGTGGGTGTCGAACAGGGATGGCTAACTCTACTTGTGAACATGTAGAAGAAATTCAATTATGCTAGTTCTTATTGGAAATTATTTCTTCTCCTACTTACTCACTTACTCAATTTTATGTTTTCTTATAGAAACCTGCAGTCCAATGGGTTGACGAGTAGATTACCTCCTGAGCTTGGAAATTTGAGATACCTTCAAGATCTTTGGCTACAAAGGAAAGGTCCTTATCATTGTCAATGTTTCCTCACAATGGTATGCTATACTTTAATTATTAATTGTGTAATTACTTTGTAATAAGTAGTTGAATTATTAAAACCTTGTCATAATTTTTCTGAGTCTTGCTGCAACTAATGTATTAATAACATCAGAAACATGAATTAAAAAAACCTGCAGAATTCGGTATACATATAGAAGGTAGGAAAGAATATTACCTTTGCATGGAGGGACTAGAATACTCTTTTGAAAGTTGAGCTGCCAAGTTAGACAGTGTACAACTTTGTGTGCTGCATATGTATACCTTCCGCATTAGCATGTTCCATTAAGAATATGTGAGCATTGCATATATCTTCAATGTGAACTAAAGCAATTGACCCCATTCGCGCATTTACAGCCGATAGTATCTTGAAGTTTTCAGTTTCACCTACATACATACATGATCAAGTTGGTCACTATAGTAATTCATGTTAAATTTTAAGCATGGAAGTTTAATGCTTAAATTTTAAGTTGGTCAGTATAATGGTGACAGTAGAACTTTAACACTTGTCAGTACATTAGCAGTGAAGAAAGGGCCTGCAACAGTAGTTGTTATAACTGAAACAAGATCAATACCATTCTCTTTTGCGAATTTAAATGCCGCTTCTTCTGTGAGAAGCTTTGAAAGTGCATAAACCTGTCACCACAAAACAAAACTCAAGGATTCAATTTTGAATTTTGTGATATGAAATGAATGTTGGATGATTGTTGGAAATGCGAGGATCTACCGTTATTACCGACACTTTTCATTTTAGTTTAAGACTTTTCTTTTCCTGGAGTTCCTTTTCTAATTAGTATTCTTTGGGATGGATTTTAATATATTATCAGCAAGGGATCTGGTGTTGGTATTGTGCCTAAGACAATGGATGTCGAGATTATGGCAATGATGAAGGAACATATGACTGAGTGCTATTAGACTTAGCTTTGTTTAGTTTTATTTATCTATAAAATTCAAATAGATATTATGGCATATATAATGATGTTAGCAATTAATTTATGCAGTAATAGATAATTGTTAATGACCTGCATGCTCTGAAAAGTCCAATACCACATGGTACACCCCTCTCTGTAATACTGCTAGGGTAGCAAATATTAATAGATATATTTTTTTTATTTTAAAAATATATTACCTGCGGATTTACCTGCAGATATTAAGTCCTATGGATTTACCTGCGGACGTTCCCTGCGGAATTTCCTGCGGATGTTTCCTGCGGATTTAGCTGCGGAGTTACCTGCGGAATTACCTGCTGAAAATATTACCCACGAAGGTTTTAGCTGGGGACAAAAAACCGCAGGAAAATCCGCAGGTAACGTGTTTCCTGCGGAAATTTAGCTAAAATTCGCAGGTAAATCCGCAGGAAATTCGAGTATTTCTAGTAGTGGTTGTTTTCAAGATATTTTATATTAAAAGTAACCTTATTTAACTTTTTGAGTTGGGTAAATAAGAATTCACATTTATTTTTTTTTAAAAGATTAATTCTTTGACATTTAAAAATATACACAATTAATTTTTTAAACTCAATCGCTACAAATAATGTTAATGTATTTGTTATTCAATCGCTACATATAATGCTAATATATTTGTTATTCACACAATATGGAAAATTTGTGTGTTTAGTCCATCACTAGTATATAAACATGAATTTAGTTTTTTGAGATAGAATATAAACATGAAGTTTTACGACAAACCTACATGTCTTGAAACTCTAACTCTACATATATTTAGGAAATTTCTTTACACACCTCCTAACCTTCTTGGTCACCTCTGGTAAATTTACCAAAATATTCCTTGTTTTGGAAGTTCATTTTCGAAAACGTATTTATATTGAAAAAAAAAGTGTTTTCGGAAATGTATCCCCGAAAAGGTGTTTTTTTAATGAAAAACATTGATTTCGGAGATGCATCTCCGAAATAAAGTTGTTTTTCAGAAAATTGGTGTATTCGGAAGTTCATCTCCGAATTCACCCCCTTGGAGGAATTCGGAAATGTACTTCTGAAATAAGGTTTGGACAGAAGAAAAATAACAAACAAGAACGATTCGCTTTATTTAATCGGATGAAGATTACATCGATCACATTACATAAGATTAAAGTTACATATTGTTAAACACGGGTAGGTGAGGATGAGTCAACATTTTGATAACGTCGTCCCCTGATCTTTGAAGTTTCGCGTCCAACTCGATCGGACCCTTCGAAGAAAATCGGTCGAACGTTGTCCACAAAACCGCTAAATCTTCGTTGTTCTTGATCTCAAAAGGTGTGAACTCAATGTCTCCCTCGTCGTTAAGCGATGGCGAGCGGTACTCGAGCTTGACAACCTTTCGATTTTCCGAATATTGCAATAGCGTGTTGAGCGACGTTATCAACTCCGCAAATAGCATGTCGCGCGAGAAGCGAAATTGAAACGACATCGGGTAGCCGGTGGTGAAGTAGACGAATGCTAGGTGGGGATAGGTTTGTGTCATTTGTGTATTCTGGTGTGAAGAGGATGAAGAAGAGTGTGTTGTATTTATAGACTTATTGGAGCAATGATGGCCCAACAAACCTTATCCTACTCAGTGGTCTTTTCGGAAATGAACTTCCGAAAATTGGAGGCAGACTAGTATATTTCGGAAGTTCATTTCTGAATTATGCAGAAACAGATGTAAATTTTACATTTTGTTGATTGCTTAGTGTTTTGTGTAAAAAATACAAAATGAATTCAAAATAGACATAAATTAGACAATGATGACATAAAACATACTTATATTATATATGTATTGAATCGGTCCGATTTTACATGATAAAACAACAATACATACAAAAATGGTCATTACAATTAAAAAACGATCCGGAACAAACTAAAATTCACCGAACCAATCGGTGGATCCTAAGTCAAAAATAGGTAAGTTCTTCGACCGCTCTCTATTTTGCTCGCGCTCTTGGCTCATCATTTCTTCAAACTCCGCCATTCTTGAAACGAAAGGATCCGGCCAAGTCTCCGCCTCATTTGAACGATGTGCCGTCCATTGACAAGAAGTAGCCGGTATAGGACACCCCGGTTTCAAAAACACTTGGACGAAGTGCCGCGATCGTAGATACCCGATGCATATGATGCGGCTCGACGCGTCCAATGGCGGTCGACTATGAAGTGGAAAGAAAGTCTCGCTTAGTCCAAACCTCGTCAAATCGACACACACCATATCATATGCACTTGCTATTAGATGACCCATATCGGGGAATGACGTCCATTTCGAACCCGGAGCGATACCGGTAAGTGATGAAACAAGTGAATCATGAATTTTTGCAAACTTTTCTTGATTTCATATAGTCGGCCGTAGATGTTCCGATACGAAGTCAACTCCGCAATAAGTTCCCGTCGGACTAAAGTGTGATTATTTCCCCTTTACCGAGCAAACCCGCAACGGCCTGATATCCACAATTGCCGTCGCCTCCAACATCAACGATGTTATCGATATATTTGTGCATAAAAAGTGGCATCTCATCAATGTAGACAATGGGTGATTTTTTGATCGGCGGTGTGCGAGGTGGCTTCGAAATATGGGTTCCTTTGTTACCACTAAACTTGGACTTCGGTGTCGGTGAATCCGGGAATGATGCATCAACATGTTCAAAGTAGGAAGGAGATCGTTTTGTTGATGTGTCTTCTTGTGTAATTTTGGACTTTTTCGGTGCACCTTTCGTTTTAACCGGTTGAGATGGCGGTTTCAAATCGGTGGTCTTCGGAAATGCAATTTTTCGCAATTGTTCTTTTATGTGCATTTTCATTGTGTCATCCGCTTTAGCAAACTTCTCCATTATCACTTCCAACTCGTCGGAGATGGTGATTTTGGAGCCATTTTCTTTCGGCGGGTCAAAATCATCAAAACGAAGCTTCTTCCAATGGTCGGCTACCTCATCCATACGTATTGGTGAATTCAATTTCTTCTTTTTTGAAAGTATACAAGCACATGGAAGGCCGTATGTCTTTCTAATGGTGAACCCACATAAAGAACTATCCGGCCCCGTGGTCTCCGACCGCTTCGCTTCATGAAACAAAAAATTCAAACCCGATCGGGATATGTTATAAATCAATTGGGAGAATAGAATTTGGCCCTTATACCGTTGTTCCATAACCGTCTTGCTCCGACCGAACGATATTTGAATTTCATTGTGTTGATTTTCAAGCATTTGGTTCACGGTGTCCCATCCCCGACACAAATCTCCCTTGCTATCACCCAACCACCTCTTGAAGACCGCATGTGCGGATTCAACTCGGTTAGTCGTGGTGCAACCAAGATGTCTAACTCGATTTGTCCAAGCACACACGACTTTTTCCTTGACTTTGTCAAGAATGGTGGATTCGACGTAATGACAAAAAGTCTTAATGGAACCACACAAAGACCTAAAGTCTACCAATTTCTCGGTATACACCTCTTCGGAGTATGCATCTAAAATTTCCCTCCATGTCGCCATTATCCTATCAACCACAACACCTGCTTTGATAACTTTACCGTTTTCATCCGGCCTATCTTTTGTCCCAACCGCGGGTTTCAACTTACTTCTCACGTTGCAAGTTATGTGATACCGACAAAGTAACGCGGTAGATGTCGGGAAGACGGTATCGACCGCATTTATCAAAGCATTGTCCCGGTCGGTGACAATGACTTTTGGCATAACCTTTTGATCAACTAACAAAGACTTGCATATTCTCAAAGCCCATGTAAAGTTTTCTTCTTTTTCACACTCCAAAAAAGCAAACCCGACCGAATAAGTCTTGTCCGTCGAGGTCACACCGACTATCTCTAGAAGAGGAAACCTATATTTGTTTGTCTTGTACGTCGGATCCATGACTAGAACGGTTGGAAATGTGTTGAATAATTTGATACTTTCGGGATGAGTCCAAAAAATATCACGCACCGTAACTTTGTCCTCGGACGTTCGGAAGCTTGACACATATTTGTTATCGCCTAATAGTTTCAAAAGTTGTTGCATTTCCGACCGAGGCCCCATTTTCAAAACTTTGAGATTGTGTCGTTCATTGTAAACTTGCTTGATATTTGAAACGTTATCCGGTTTTTTCCATTTCAAATCGGCAAGAATGTTGCGAGGCGCCACTTTAACTATCGATAAATCCGAAATCACAATCTTCTCTTCACGGGACTAACGACACGCAATTGGATGCCCGTGTAACTTGGCATCCAAGGCATGATTATGAACTCCACAAATGACGCTTAAACGCCACAAATCATCAACCCTCCGAATAGCACGCAACTTAAACGGACACCCGCACTTTCTCGATCCCGTGTCTTCGTGTTTTAGCATCCGGTTTGATTGTGCATAACTCTCACCCCGTTCGCAATTCAAAACAACGAAAGCTTTCTGCCTACTATTTCCATTGTCGGACCTTGAAATAATAATTCCAAATCCAAGTTTACTAGCTTCATTCCGAACCCAATCAAGCAATTGTTCACGACTACCGAAGCTCCGATCATTTGTAAATTCTTGCCGTATATCAACCGCATTGATCATAGATTTAACGTTGATAACCAGATCGTTATTAACGTTGACAACTTCCGGAACTACTACGTCATCGTCTTGCACAATGTTGTCCGGATGCACCATACCTAACATATGCAAAAATTAGCAAAATTGGCCAAAACTGTTTTTTCTAACTGCCAGGGCATATTTCGGAAGTTCATTTCCGAAATTTGTTAGGTAATATATTTCGGAAATGAACTTCCGAACCATCGCAGGTTTCAGCATAAATTTGTTGAATCAATGTAGTGAAATAGGGGATGAAATGAGAGATGTTTACCTCAAATTGTAGCTTTCTATGCTCCCTTTAACGTGATCAACGGTTTGAAACTAGATTTTGAGACGAAAAATGGATGGAGATTGATTGAGTTTTGGAGAGGGTTTGAAGAAGTTTTGGAGAAAAATAGTGAAGGAGGGAAAATTGTATATGCAGCAATGTTTTCGGAAATGAACTTCCGAAATATTCACGGTTTTGAATTTTTTTTGACTTCGGAAATGCATCTCCGAAAACACCACTTTTTGGTGTTTACGGAGATGCATTTCCGAAGTAAAAAAAATAACTTCGGAGATGCATCTCCGAAGCAGGGGCAATTGGGAGATTTCGCTGGGGGTCACCCCATAGGAAGGTGGGTAAAGAAATTTTCTATATTTATCATGACAATAAATCATTTGAAACATTGATAAAAAATTAGTGTCTCAATACATATTCTTCTTAAGTAGACTAGTCATAGGGTTTGATATATGTTCAAATAGGTAGATTATCTAAACTCGCCGTTACACCCATTTAGTTTATTAGACAAAAATAAACAATATTAAGTTTATGGGTGATGATGTGGCGACTAAAATCACTTGGATGATTGCTCTTTCTATAATAATATTAATTCACTTTAGGGTTAGACTCCCTCAAAAAGTCCTATTAGTGGTATATGTTAAAAATATTTGATTATATTTTTAAGAGAATAATCATTTTTATTGAATTTACCACTCACACACTACACACACTACAAAAAAATGCTCTGCAGCGACGTCGATAGCACGTCGCAACATGCAACATCACGTGGCAACAAAAAAATAACAACGTGGGCCAACATGTCGCAGGAGCTAAAGTGGCAACTACGTAGCGACGTGGAGACCACGTTAGAAAGTAGCGACGTGACTTCAACATCGCAACAAGATTACATGGGAAACAGCTACCTGCACACACAGCAGGTGTGGCAGGTGTGGAAAAGTGTGAAGTTGACCAATGTAGCGACGTGGTTTCCACTTCGCTACATTAAATACTTTTTTTTTTTTAAAATTTAATTACGCAGGATTTTATTGGTTTTATATAATTAATTAATATATAATAAAATATATATAATAAAATTTATATATAATAAAATTTATATAATAAAATGTATAAAATAAAATTTATATAATAAAATCTATAAAATATAATTTATATAATAAAATTTATATAATAAAATTTTAAAAAATAAATTCATATAATAAATTTTATATAATAAATTCAATTAAATAAAACTAAAAATGTAGTGTGTAAATCTCCCGTAATTGCTCTTTGTCCAATATATTATTTCAGCATAGTATTGTAGGCTCCTTTGAAAGTTCTAAGCATAAAAACTTTTTACTCATCATTCATTTCATGAGCAGAGAGTCAACAGACAATTACTGTTGAGACTTTTATAAGTGGGATTAAAGTTTATTAAAGGTAAAGTGGGAATAAAGTCAAAACAACATGTTTAGTTGATTCAATTATGTATCAAAAATGATGTAGAATATGTATGTGTTTCTTTGGATGGATATCATATTCTGCATGGAGTTGCATGCATCTCCAAAGAACTCTTGATATACGATTTTATGCCGTTTATTCGGAAACTGACACGTTTTGCGTACCAGAATGTCAATGCATTAGTATCATTTTTTGGTCAGTCACGTTGAAATTCGAATATTATCTGTTCTCCACCGAATCTTAATCAGTAGTTTATAATGCATGGATTTTAAAGTAACGGGGTCATAGAAGATGCATGGAATAGTTCTAAATTTATAATCTTCTATATTGATTTTTCTTTTTCTGAAGTGCGTTAGTTTTTTCTCGAAGAAATAGGAAACTTAATAGAGTTTTAAAATTGAATTTTCTATTGTTTTTCTATAAGCAAAACTTCGGATTAAAGGAACTACGAGGGGTGCTCAAACTTTAAATAAAAAAAAAAAAACCCCTTATTCAGCTATTATAAATAAGAGAAATATTTGCATAAAAACGAATCGAAATTCATAATTTTAGGAACAATTAATAAGTAGAAAAAAATTTTAAATTTATTTATAATTTAATTTAATTTTTAATTAGAATTATAGGAGGATTGTGATAATGGAAGAGAGAGACAATTTTATTTTTATTTTTTAATTAATAAAAAAATTATAATTGATTTAGGGTAAGATTATGTGTTATGTTTGTGTCTACGTAAGTATCTTCCTAAAAATAATACATGCAAGAAATGCATTTTCCATGATCTAACAACCAACGTTCTCACTAGGGAGAGTAAGGAATTTGAAACTTGACTTGATATCACTCGCATTGATTAAAGAACAAAAAAAATTGAAATGAACGTTGATGGGTACCGACTAATGCACACCCGGGATGCCCAACCCACAACACACCCTCAGCCATACTCGAACAAATACATGACAACCTACGAAAAGAAGAGTGGTGTCTTCGTCAACGGAAAGGAATAGAGGATAGACCAGCGAATGACTTCCTTCAAGGATTCCTTGTTTTGTGAATTGATGTTTGGTCGGGAGACGATCGAGAAGTAACCTCTAGGAAATAGAACATAATTTTGCTAGGGATTTTTATTCTCCAAAGTTAATCTAACTTTCTAAAAATGGTCAGACTCCAATTGATTTTCTTCCCTATACTAATTGGAGAGAAGTGCCTAATAACTTTTTATCGAAAAAATGCTAATGGGTTTCCACCAAATAAAAATGTTTGCATACTCATTAACCATCTATACCTGCCTTAAAATATAGATGTTAGTTTCGAGAGTTGAGAATCAGTTACAGGTACAAGCTTAACAATAATAATTGCAAAATTCCAAGTCCACACATCATTTTACCAAAATCCCGATTCTTCTACTGTTGAGTTAGGCAATGCATAATTTAAGAATAGATCAGGGAACTGAGAATTTAGAGATGCAAATCCAATCCATTTTGTTTTCCAAAAAGCTGCTTCTCTTCCATTCCCAAGTTTGCAGTTGATCAAAGATGCAAACCAATTTTGTTTAGAATCTGGACAGTGTAACATGCCTAGCGGGTCTCGCCACCATAACCAATCATTCCTTTGAACGAATTGAACCGAATTCGGGAGAATATTTGACTTTATGTCGCCATACCTAAAAAAAGAAAAAAATCATACCTTAATGGCTTTTTGTCAAATAAAATATGCCACAAACATTTGTTAAGGAGAGACTCATTGAGTCTCTTGCCTTATTTCACTCCTAACCCGCCCCTTTTCTTGAGTTTACGAATGTTTGTCCAGCTGATCAAGTAAAGTTTGTGTTGACCTTCCATGCCACACCCAAAAAATCTCTTTAAATAGGGATTGCTGACATTACTGCGTTGATCATCAGAATTCTTCCTCCAATCGACATTTGTATGCCCTTCCAAGAATTTAATTTTCTTCGAAGCTTGGTGATTATTGGTTTTCAAAATTCCAAACTTATTAGGTTTTCACCGACATAAACCTTGGAAATCAAAAGGACTTGACCCAATCCCGTAAGATAAGAAGGAAGAAGTTGCTTGAAGAAAACTGTCCTTTAGATTAATTATGAACAAATTGGGCTTGGAAAGATTAATGCACAAACCTGAAGCCATTTCAAATCCACTCAAAATGACTTTTAAAATCCATAAGTTATTAAAAGACCCGTCATTCAACGATAATGTATCATCTACGAATTGTAAGATCTTGGAATGAACTTCCTCATTGAAGTGAAAACCATGGAAATCTCCTATGGTTGAAGCATTATAAACCAACCCGACTAGGCCTTTTACTGCTAGCTGAAACAGAAAAGGGGAGACAAGATCCCACTTCCTAAGGCCCCTCTTCAACTGAAACTCTGTCGTAGGACTCCCACTGGCTATAATTGATAGAAAAGAAAGTTGAAACAGAGATAACATATTGTGTTGCTTCCTTTTCAATTTTTTATCATTCACCATTTTCTTGGCTTTCAATATCTTCTCTAGATGATGAAATTTCTTCTTTTGTTAAAAAATGGTTATATTTTTATGAAATAACTATTTGAATAAAAAAATACTTATGCTTCAAAATAAATTTCGTTCTGTCCAAAATTGATAGAAGCATGGTAGTGGCATATTTTTTTCAATTAAAAATAAATTACATTACCCCACATTTGGGAAATCTAACTGTAGGGAAAGTTAGGGTGCTACATTTATCCATGGTTGGGAATTCCAACGGTGGGTAAAAGCCAATCTAACACATCATTTTGAAAATGCAAAAACAATTTTGATAGGATTTGAACTCACACCAAATTCACTTTTCCCTGTGCTTCGTAGGCCCAACTAGGGGGAGTGATGCTGTTGTGAAAAACGATGTCAAGAACAAAATATAATAGGGAATTAGGGAAGAAAAGAAGAACATAAGAATTGGTTATAACTGATATCCTTTCACTTTCTCTTAAAACAAGATTACAAGTTTACAAGAATAACAAATAACCTCTCTCACCCTAAATTAGGATTTGCAGCTTAGCAATGATGAGAGACTAGTATGCTATTTATAATAAAACCTAACATACTAACTAATGGGCTTTTTCCACAAGGCCCATTACACAAGCCAACTTAATAAATAAGCTAACTTAACAAATTAGGGTTTAAACACTAAACCTAATTTAACATGCTAACAATCCTAGCATCTTCGACACAAGCATGTGAACAACCTCCGACTTCATGCTTAATCCTGTCGAACCAAGAAGCTACCCTTCGACCATACTAGGGTTCGATCCAATATCTCACAAATCTCCACCTTGGACCTAAATCTAAAACATCAAGGGAACAAACTAGCTTTCTTCATGCAGCTTTATCAACTACATATAGTGGAAAAACTTGCAACTCGGAAATGTCTTGGTGATCATATCAGCAGCATTGTCTTCAGTCAAAACCTTCAGCACTTGGACTTCTCCACGCTCGATTACTTCTCTGACAAAATGCAGCCTCACATCAATGTGCTTAGCTCGCTCATGATAGGCTGAATTCTTCGACAAGTGTATTGCACTTTGACTATCACATTTAACAATGATACCTCGACCTTGAAGTTTCAGCTCCTTCGTAAAACCTTCAAGCCACAATGCTTCTTTCACAGCTTCCGTTAGGGCAATATACTCCGCTTCAGTGGTTGATAGAGCAACAACCTTCTGAAGTGTTGCTTTCCAACTAATTTTAGTGCCAACCATAGTGAAAACATATCCAGAAATAGATTTTCTGGAATCCATACAACCTGCATAATCAGAGTCGACATATCCTTCAATTGCTGCTTTACTGTCTTCACCCAAGGCTCCACCATAAATTAGGACTCTGTTCAAAGACCCATTTATATACCTTAAAATCCACTTCAATGCTTGCCAGTGAGCCTTTCCAGGATTCTCCATGTACCTGCTTACAAGACTTACTGCATATGCTATGTCGGGTCTAGTACAGACCATAACATACATCAAAGAACCAACTATATTAGCATATGGGATGCTATTCATATAGGCTCTTTCGACATCAGTACTGGGACACTGATCAATACTCATCTTGAATTGAGGGTTTGTTGGAGTCACAACTGGCTTCGAATTCGACATACCAAACTTTTCGAGAATCTTACGTAGATATGCTTCTTGAGATAAGCATAACTTCGACTTCTTTCTATCTCTTCGAATGTCAATTCCAAGAATCTTGGAAGCAGCTCCTAGATCCTTCATATCGAACTCTTTATTGAGTTCATCCTTCACCCTCATCACATCTTCAACATTGTTGCTTGCTATGAGAATATCATCCACATAAAGCAACAAAATAACAAATGAATTACCAGGTCGAAATCTGAAGTAAACGCAGTGGTCGAACTGACTTCTAATGAAACTTATGCGTGCCATGAACTTGTCGAATCTCCTATTCCACTGTCGAGGAGATTATTTTAGCCCATATAAAGATCTATTTAGCTTGCACACATAATCTTCCTTCCCCTTTTTGACATACCCTTCAGGTTGCCTCATCAGGATCGTTTCATCTATATCACCATACAAGAACGCCGTCTTCACATCCATCTGTTCCAGTTCAAGATCGAACTGTGCCACCATGGCAAGCAACATTCGAATGGATCTATGCTTCACAACAGGAGAAAACACATCATTGAAGTCGACACCTTCTTTCTAAATGAAACCCCTTGCGACCAGCCTTGCCTTGTATCTTTTCGACGTCACTCCTTTGATTCCTTCCTTAACTTTGAAAATCCATTTACAGCTGACTAACCTTGCCCCAACAGGTTTCTTGATCAGTTCCCAAGTGTGATTATCATGAAGAGATTTCATCTCATCATCCATGGCCTTCAGCCATTCAGTCTTATTTCGACTCCTCATAACATCCTTGTAGTCTCTAGGTTCTTCATCTAGAACCTCACTTGCATAGATTAAGGCATAAGCTATAAGGTCTGCATATGCAAGTCTCTGAGGTGGCTTGATGGCTCTTCTCGACCTATCTCTTGACAATAAGTAGTCATCGACAGTTTCCTCAATTTCCTCAGCATCTTCTACTTCTTCTTCGACTTTATCAGGGATATGCAATTCAGCATCAACATGTTCCACCTCAACAGGAATCTCTACCTGTTCCAGCTCTTCTGCACTTCGACCATCATCATTAGTTTTCTTGAAAGCCATTTCAGCTTCATTGAAAACTACATCTCAACTGGTGATACACCTCTTGTGACCTGGCTCTAGGCACCATAGCCTATAAGCTTTGACTCCTTCAAGGTATCCCATGAACATGCATTTCAGAGCTCTAGGTTCGACCTTGTCTTACCTAATGTGAGCATAGGCTACGCAGCCAAATACTCTCAGTTTGTCGAGATCTGGTGGATGTCCCAACCAAACTTCTTCAGGTGTCTTCATATCTAACGCTGTGGAAGGACATTTGTTTATCAGATATGTTGCTGTCGAAACAGCCTTAGCCCAGAACACCTTCTTTAACGCCGCACTAGTCAACATGCATCTGACTCTATCCAAAATAGTTCGATTAAACCTTTCAGCCAAACCATTTTGTTGTGGAGTACCTGCAGTAGTTATGTGCCTTGCAATACCAGAGTCAGCACAAAAACTGTCGAACGCTTTATTGCAAAATTCAAGGCCATTATCGATTCTCAACCTCTTGACCTTCCTGCTAGTCTGATTTTTGACCAGAGTCTTCCAACTTTTGAAATTCTCAAAAGTTTCATCCTTAGTCTTCTTGATGAATACCCATAATTTTCTGGAGTAATCATCTACTATGGATAGGAAATACCTCGCCCCAGAATGTGATGCACACCTTGCAGGTCCCCAAAGATCAGCATGGATGTAGTCAAGGTATCCATGGGTTATTTGTTTGCCTTTGTTGAACTTCACTCTGCAAGATTTTCCAAGTACACAGGGTACACAAAACTTCAGCTTTTCGACTTTGTCTCCACCAAGCAAATTTTGTTTCCCTAATTCGACCAGACCCCTTTCTCTGAGATGGCCCAATCTCATGTGCCAGATTTCTGTCTTCGACAATGGTTTCGTGGATGCAACATTTGTCGAACCACTTACAACTTCAGCCTCAAGGGTGTTAGACGCTGGCCTAAGGATCTAGAGGGGGGTGAATAGATTTCACAGAGTTTTTCGGAGTTAATTGAACTTTAAGCAAAAGCGGTTCTGAATCGACCCGCGTCTATTCCGAACCACTATTGAAACGATTGTATATGTGTTAAAACCACTAAATAGCTTGAGATAAACTATAAGAGAATACCCTATAGAATCAATATGTCGCTCTAATGAAAATCGATTAACTTCTTATATGATGAACGATGTTTGCAATGCAGTAATAGTGAAAGAAGCAAAAACACAAACACTTGGTGATAATGATCAAATTGATAGTGATTCAATGTGTGATGAATTGTGATGTTTATACAAGTTCTTAATTCACAATTTTAACACTTGAATCGTTGATCAATTTGCAATTATAACCAAATATG
Source organism: Vicia villosa (assembly GCF_029867415.1). Classification (NCBI taxonomy): domain Eukaryota; kingdom Viridiplantae; phylum Streptophyta; class Magnoliopsida; order Fabales; family Fabaceae; genus Vicia; species Vicia villosa. The sequence continues at coordinate 107,630 of NW_026705802.1, read as the reverse complement.
AACAGAACGTAAATGAAAAGATAAAAGCGACAAGAACACGATATTTGTTTAGGCAGTTCGTCGATCGTCCTCGCTACGACTACGTCTGCCCCCAATTCCAAACTGAAATTGGGAAATCTTCCATTAATGTTGAAAGCAGTTTATACAAAGAAGATAACAAAGCGATAAACAATAAACCGAATTTGTCGATCCTTTGAATCTTCTTCCCCCTTAATCTTGAGTCAGATCAAGGTCTTCCAAGAGCTTCACTTTGATCCCTTTCTGCAGTGTCTTGAATTGCTCGAACACTTGTTCTTCAATCTTCACACTCAGCTGGATCCTTGATGAAGCTTCTTGATAAAACCCCCATAATTCACCTATCTTAGAGGACAAAACCCTCAGATTTTATTCACCAAAAACCCCACAAATCTTCACCCACTAGGAATCTTCAATTCCGTTCCATGGACGTCATCGAACTCGATCACTAACCCTCAACACAAGAATGATTATGTGTAATTATGTTGGAGATGATGAAGAACGAAGATGAGAAGCCTTTGTGTATCTTTCAGTTGTTGGTGTTGAGAAGCAATAATGAACCTTGGACAATATATATGAGAGCTTATCAGTTGGAGCAGAGAAAACCAGAAATTTTGGCATTTTTGATCAGATAGGTCGACCTCTTGTAGTGCTTAGGTCGACCTAACAGAGCTGCATATCCTTTGGATGTCATTTGTTCCCAGTTAGGTCGACCTGTTAAAGAAGTAGGTCGACCAGAATCCACTTCAGATGCGTTTTGGGGACCTTTCCTCATATTAGGTCGACCTAGTTGTTGTGTAGGTCGACCTAGCAGAATGATATGTAAATTTCTTCATTTTAGGTCGACCTGTGTTGGGAGTAGGTCGACCTGACTGCTGTTTTTCTGAGTTCCTCTTATTTTGCTTGTGTTGAGTCGACCTATATGCATAGTAGGTCGACCTGCTCTGTCATGAGTGACCAATGCTTGCTTTTCTTTGAGTTCTTCTGCTAGTGCCTTGTTGCTTGTATGCTTGTTGAGTTTGCCATGAATCAAAAACATCTTTGTGAGATGTGGTCTTGTATTCACATACTCCCCCTTTTTGATGATGGCAAACCGGTAGTAGAAGCTTTGGCACTAAGTGGTAAAAGCTCCCCCGTACACTCAGCTGAGCTCCCCCGTACACTCAGCATCTATCTCCCCCTTTGACAACATCAAAAGAGATACAAGAAAACAGAAGAGGAGAGTAACGAGAGATATATGAATGAAGTCACTATAAGCATGATAATTGATAGCATATTATAGTCATCAATAATATTTTTGGAAGTGAACAACAACCACGTTACCGCCTTCTCAATATGTAGGTGTCACCGTTTAGTGGAAGCCTTTAATCATTGTGGAATGATGCCTGGCTTGATAATGAACTACCTTTACACTAAGAGAAATGTTAGCTTTAGAACAACCAATATATAGATATAAAGTAAAGGAATAACTTTAAGAGAAAACAAACGTAATTAGCCCAAATTAGAGATATCGAGTATCCCTAATTCCCTACGAATGTTGAAGTATTGCTCCGTTGCTAGAGGTTTGGTGAAGATGTCAGCTAGTTGCTTCTTGCTTTCTACATGTTCAAATGTAACGTCTCCTTTCTCTACATGATCTCTTAGGATGTGATGCCTTATTTCAATATGCTTGGTTCGTGAGTGTAAGACAGGATTTTTACTCAAGTTTATGGCACTTGTGTTGTCGCACATGATAGGTATACGATCAAGCTTAATACCAAAGTCAAGAAGTTGTTGCTTGAGCCATAATATCTGTGCACAGCAGCTTCCGGCAGCTACATATTCTGCCTCAGCAGTAGATAATGCAACCGATACTTGTTTCTTGCTATGCCAACTTATCAACGAATTTGAGAATAGATGACATGTTCCACTGGTGCTTTTTCTATCGGATTTGCAGCCAGCAAAATCTGAGTCGGAGAATCCTACCAAATAGCACTCATTTCCCTTTGGATACCATAGGCCATATGTAGTAGTTCCGCGTAAATATCTCAGAATTCTTTTGACAGCCTTTAAGTGAGATTCTTTTGGACAAGATTGATATCTTGCACACATACATACACTAAACATAATGTCTGGTCTTGAGGCAGTAAGATACAATAGTGAACCTATCATGCCTCGGTACAATTTCACATCAACCTCTTTACCTTTCTCATCTTTGTCTAGGTTAGTATTTGTTGCCATAGGTGTGTCAATCTCCTTCGCTTCACTCATTCCAAATCTTTTGAGCAGCTCTGTACAGTATTTAGTTTGACTTACAAACGTTCCATGACTGAGTTGCTTGATTTGTAGGCCAAGGAAGAAATTTAGCTCACCCATGAGACTCATCTCAAATTCACTCTGCATAAGCTTAGAAAAATCTTTGACAAGTTTTGCATTAGTAGATCCAAATATAATATCATCTACATAAACTTGGACTAAGAGAACATCTTTATCTTTTCTTTTAATAAAGAGAGTAGTGTCAACTTTACCCCTAGAGTACCCTTGACTAAGAAGAAATTTGCTCAAACGTTCGTACCAAGCCCGAGGGGCTTGTTTAAGACCGTATAGAGCACGTTTCAGCTTATAAACATGAGTTGGATACATGTAATTCTCAAAGCCGGGTGGCTGAGCAACATAGACTTCTTCATTTATATAGCCATTTAGAAAGGCACTTTTAACATCCATTTGGAATAGTTTGAAGTCTTTAGAACACGCATAGGCAAGTAAGAGACGAATAGCTTCGAGACGTGCTACAGGAGCGTATGTCTCTTCATAATCAATACCTTCCTCTTGATTATAACCTTGGGCAACTAATCTAGCTTTGTTTCTAGTAATAACGCTGTTTTCATCAAGTTTGTTACGAAAAACCCATCTAGTGCCTATTACTTGATGATCTCCCGGATGAGGGACTAAGTCCCAAACATCATTCCGTTTAAATTGGTTTAATTCTTCTTGCATGGCCATTAGCCAATGCTCATCAAGTAATGCGTCCTTAGCATTTTTCGGCTCAACTTGTGAAACAAAAGCAAAATGATGACAAAAGTTACTTATCTTTGAGCGTGTTGTAACGCCCTTTGAGATGTCTCCTATTATGTTGTCAATTGGATGGTCTTTCACATTTGTCCAGGCCTTAGGAAGTTCTTCATTGTTTGAGATGCTTTCCTTTTCATTTTCATCATGAAACTCATCTTTCTCTTTCTCAGCATCTTTCTTTACAATATTTTCATTCTCATCTTCCTTATCTTGGACAATGTCTTCAGTGGATGGACCTGCACCATTAAACAAAAGACCTTTCTCGACATATTTTGTATAAGATTCATCAAAAGACACGTGTACTGACTCTTCTACTATAAGTAATCTTTTATTATATACCCGATATTCTTTGCTAGATTGTGAGTAACCAAGGAAGATGCCCTCATCAGCTTTAGCATCGAATTTACCAAGATTATCCTTACCATTGTTCAAGACAAAACACTTGCAACCGAATACATGGAGATGAGATACATTTGGTTTTCTACCTTTTAGTAATTCATAGGGAGTTTTGTTCAGTATAGGACGTATTATTATCCTATTCAAAACATAACATGCGGTGCTAATCGCGTCAGCCCAGAAATACTTAGGTAGACTACGCTCATTCAGCATTGTTCTTGCCAACTCCTCTAGAACCCGATTTTTACGTTCAACCACACCGTTTTGTTGTGGTGTTCTAGGAGCTGAAAAGTTATGCTCAATTCCATGTTTATCACAGTATTTTTCAAAAATATAGTTTTCAAACTCTCCACCGTGATCACTTCGAATTGCAACTATTTTGGTGCTCATTTTATTTTGACATAATCTTGCAAATTGTGTGAAAGCTGGAAAAGTTTGATCCTTACTAGGTAGAAAGATTGTCCAACAAAATCTAGAGTAATCATCGACAATGACAAAACCATAGATGTTTCCACCTATGCTTTTAGTCCTTGAAGGGCCAAAAAGATCCATGTGAAGTAGTTCAAGAGGGCGTGATGTTGAAACCACGTTCTTTGATTTAAAAGAGATTTTTGTTTGCTTTCCCTTTTGACAAGCATCACATAGATGATCTTTTGAAAACTTCATTTTAGGTAAGCCGATTACTAAATCTTTTGTGACAACTTTATTAAGTAAGTCAAAATTTATGTGGGCGAGACGTCTATGCCAAAGCCATGAGTCTTCGCCTAGAGCAACTAGACACTTGGTACTAGACTTGGATACCTCATCCAAGTTTAGCATATAGATGTTGTTTACTCTTAAGCCGTTAAACATAATATCTCTTTTCTTAGTATGTTCTATTCTGCAGCCAGAATTTGTAAACATTACTTTAAAATCTTTGTCGCACAATTGACTTATACTTAAAAGATTATGCTTAAGGCCTTCTACTAGCACTACATCAGTTATAGTAGTGGTAGAGGGGTTACCTACACTTCCTTTACCAAGTATGGCTCCCCGATTGTTATCTCCATAGGTGACATACCCCTTTTTCTTTGCGTGAAACTCAACGAAAAGAGATATGTCTCCCGTCATATGTCTTGAACATCCGCTATCAAGGAACCACAACCTTTCGGCAATGTCAAGACACTTTTCCTGCAAAATTAATTTAGAGAGGGAGGTCCCCAATTTTCATTGGGTCCTTGGTAGTGAGTACATAATTTGTTGCACTTGGGCAACCATTGAAATACTCCTTTAGGAACTAAAATCCTCCTAAATTTGCATTTTTCAATGGTATGACCCTTTTTGCAACAATAATGACAGGTAATATGATGAGAATATGCTTTTTTGCTAGTTGATACTTTTGGTACAAAAGTGTATTTACTATATAAAGGAGTATACGATCTTTTGAACTTATTTGGATCAACCGCAAAAGTCACTTTTGGTTGTAGAGCCTTGTCTAATTTGGCTTTTAGATCTCTTACTTCTTTTTGCCAAATGTGACATGTCTCACAACCAAACCATGATGTAGGATCTATTTCAACTTTATCCTTTTGAATGTCTAGCATAGATTGTTTTAAAGATTCCATATCCTTTTCGGTTTTCTCAACTTTTGATTCAAGATATGAAAAGATTTTCTTATTTGAGGCCAAAAGTTTGAAAGCTTCAATTGCATTTCTATGTAATTCTTCAAAAGCAAGTTTTAGTTGAGAATGAGATACCTTATCTATGAGTTCAGGTTTAAGATGACTTACATCTTTCTTTTTCATGTGTTGATGAGCCATAAGGCATAAGTTTGCTGATTCTTCTTCATCGCTTGATGAGCTTTCACTAGATGAATCACTTTCCCATGCTATGTAGGCTCTTTTAGATTTGTTATGACCTTTGCTTTGGTTCTTCTCTTTTTCCTTCTTAAGATATGGACAATCCGGTTTGTAGTGATCGGCTTTCCCACAATTAAAGCAAGGGCCTTTGATTTTTCCTTTGTTGTTGTCATCTTGTTTGAACTTGTTTGATTGCTTTCTATAGTTGATCAAGCCTTTGTCAGAATGCTTTGCTCCATTTTTCTTTAGATATTTGTTGTATCTTCGCACAAACAGTCCCATTTCCTCATCATCGGAGTCTTCGTCATCACTTGTATCACTATCCTCTAGCTCTTGTCTTGAGGTCTTGGAACTTGAAGCCTTTAGAGCTATTGACTTCTTCTCTACCTCTTTCTCCATGTTCTTCTCTCTCTTTGCCCTTTTCTCATGCATGTCAAGGCATTTAAGGTGTTGTTCATGTTCCTCTAGTTTACCAAAGAGAGTGGTAATGTCTAAGGTGTTTAGATCATTTGCTTCCTTTATTGCTGTAACCTTGGGTTGCCATTCCCTGTTCAAACATCTTAAGATTTTGTTAGTAGCAATTGCATTGGAAACAGGTCTATCAAGAGAATTTAAACGATTTTTCAAGTGAACGAATCTCTTCTGCATGTTTTCGATGGATTCACCATCTTCCATGTGGAAGAGTTCAAATTCTTGAGTTAACGTATTGATTCTAGCTAGTTTGACATCATCCGTTCCCTCGTGGGCAACTTGCAATGTGTCCCACATAGCTTTAGCGGATCTACAATGGGAAACGCGATAGTATTCATCAACTCCTAGAGCTGAGATTAGAATGTTTCTCGCTTTCCAATCGTATCCATATCTCTTTTCATCTTCAGCATCCCAAGTATTTTCTGGTTTTGGAACAACTGCACCAGCTGCATTTGTCATGGTGATCTGAAAGGGACCATTGACAATAGCTGTCCAGATGTTCCTATCAATTGCATTGATGTGGACACACATACAATCCTTCCAATAGCCATAGTTTTCACCGTTGAAAACTGGAGCTCTATTGTGAGCCCCTTTAGGTCCGGAAGCCATCTTTCCAATAAGTGTTTCACGTAGCACGGAATAAACCAGAGCTCTTGATGCCACTTGTTAGACGCTGGCCTAAGGATCTAGAGGGGGGTGAATAGATCTCACAGAGTTTTTCGGAGTTAATTGAACTTTAAGCAAAAGCGGTTCTGAATCGACTCGCGTCTATTCCGAACCACTATTGAAACGATTGTATATGTGTTAAAACCACTAAATAGCTTGAGATAAACGATAAGAGAATACCCTATAGAATCAATATGTCGCTCTAATGAAAATCGATTAACTTCTTATATGATGAACGATGTTTGCAATGCAGTAATACACTACTAGAAAATTCGCTTTTAGTGACCGAATTAGAGACCGAAAAACCTTAAAAATCGGTCACTAATACGTTTAGAGACCGATTTGGCGACCATTACTTTTCGGTTGAAAAAGTGCTAGTCGCTAAGCTTTTGCGACGAATTTAGTGACCGAAATTTAGAGACCGAATTTGTGACCGAATTCAGTGACCGATTTTAGGGCTCTTTTTCATAAAATAAAATTAAAGATTGTAATACCTAGGAATCGAACTTGTGACCTCCATGTATATCAATAACAATTTGCCACTACACCACTTAACAACAATTGTTATATTTTATATTTAAACATATATACATACATATAGTTTTTTTTATAAATATATTATATGTTAAAACAATAAAAATATGAAAATTTTAGTAAAAATTTAAATTTGAAAGAGAATTAAAATCTTTAAAAAAATGGAAAGGAAATTGTAAAATAATAAAGAGGATTAAAAATAGAAAAAGAAAACAAAAAATATTAGTGACCGAAATTTCGGTCTCTAACTTATATATAAAAATTAAATTGTATATAAAAATATTTTTTGTGACCGATTTAGTGACCACTTAAAATTGGCTGATGAATATTAAATTTTGGTGGCTAATTCGGTCACTATAGTGACCAAAATTTCAATCACAAATTATTGGTCTCTAAATCGGTGGCTGATTTATTTTAGTGACCGATTTAGTGACCTCTTAAAATTTGCTCATGAATATAAAATTTTGGTGGCTAATTCGGTCACTACAGTGACCAAAATTTTTTGGTCACTAAATCGGTCACTAAAAGCGAAGTTTTTAGTAGTGAATAGTGAAAGAAGCAAAAACACAAACACTTGGTGATAATGATCAAATTGATAGTGATTCATTGTGTGATGAATTGTGATGTTTATACAAGTTCTTAATTCACAATTTTAACACTTGAATCGTTGATCAATTTGCAATTATAACCAAATATGAACAGAACGTAAATGAAAAGATAAAAGCGACAAGAACACGATATTTGTTTAGGCAGTTCGTCGATCGTCCTCGCTACGACTACGTCTGCCCCCAATTCCAAACTGAAATTGGGAAATCTTCCATTAATGTTGAAAGCAGTTTATACAAAGAAGATAACAAAGCGATAAACAATAAACCGAATTTGTCGATCCTTTGAATCTTCTTCCCCCTTAATCTTGAGTCAGATCAAGGTCTTCCAAGAGCTTCACTTTGATCCCTTTCTGCAGTGTCTTGAATTGCTCGAACACTTGTTCTTCAATCTTCACACTCAGCTGGATCCTTGATGAAGCTTCTTGATAAAAACCCCCAAAATTCACCTATCTTGGAGGACAAAACCCTCAGATTTTATTCACCAAAAACCCCACAAATCTTCACCCACTAGGAATCTTCAATTCCGTTCCATGGACGTTATCGAACTCGATCACTAACCCTCAACACAAGAATGATTATGTGTAATTGTGATGGAGATGATGAAGAACGAAGATGAGAAGCCTTTGTGTATCTTTCAGTTGTTGGTGTTGAGAAGCAATAATGAACCTTGGACAATATATATGAGAGCTTATCAGTTGGAGCAGAGAAAACCAGAAATTTTGGCATTTTTGATCAGATAGGTCGACCTCTTGTAGGGCTTAGGTCGACCTAACAGAGCTGCATATCCTTTGGATGTCATTTGTTCCCAGTTAGGTCGACCTGTTAAAGAAGTAGGTCGACCAGAATCCACTTCAGATGCGTTTTGGGGACCTTTCCTCAGATTAGGTCGACCTAGTTGTTGTGTAGGTCGACCTAGCAGAATGATATGTAAATTTCTTCATTTTAGGTCGACCTGTGTTGGGAGTAGGTCGACCTGACTGCTGTTTTTCTGAGTTCCTCTTATTTTGCTTGTGTTGAGTCGACCTATATGCATAGTAGGTCGACCTGCTCTGTCATGAGTGACCAATGCTTGTTTTTCTTTGAGTTCTTCTGCTAGTGCCTTGTTGCTTGTATGCTTGTTGAGTTTGCCATGAATCAAAAACATCTTTGTGAGATGTGGTCTTGTATTCACAAAGGGTATACAAGCCTTGTTTCTTCACGCTTCTCAAGACTTCCTTCGACCCCTTCATGACTTTTAAGGTTCTTTTCTCTCCTTGGAGAACATATCCTTTCTTGCCGAATTCACCAAGAGAAAGCAGATTTCTCTTCAAATCAGGAACATACATGACTTCAGTCAACAACCTTATTGACTCATCATGGAGCTTGAACCTCACAGATCTAACACCTGCAATCTTGCAAGCCTTGTTGTTTCCCAGCAATACTGATCCACCATCTTGATCACATAATTCCTCGAACAAGTCTTTGTTTGGAGTCATGTGCCAAGTGCAACCTGAATCCATAATCCACTCCTTCCTAGAGTCACTGCTTGAAACCACAAGAACATCGGATGATTCGAAATCATCTTGAACAATGGCAGTGTTTCCATTATCCTTACCTCCATGATCTTTTAGGCGTTCAGGGCACACCTTTCTTGTGTGACCTTCCTTCTTATGCCAGATGCTTCACCATTGTAGGACTTCGACTGGCTTTTGCCCTTCTTCTTGTCAAACTTACCATCTTTTTGTAAGAGTTTTCCTTTAATGGCCAAACCTTCACCAACAATCGAAGGTTTATGCTCCTTTCGTTCGTTCAGGTCCTTTGAATATAGGGTTGATTGAACTTCTTCAAAGGTCAGGGACTCCCTTTCATACAAGAGAGTTTCTTTGAAGTGAGTATGTGATCGAGGCAAAGCGCACAATAGTAACAGCGCTTGATCTTCATCATCCATCTTCACATCAATATTTTCAAGATCAAGAATCAGCTTGTTGAACATATCCAACTGCTCAGCCAACACTTTGTCCTCAATCGTCTTGAATGAATACAAAGCCTGCTTTAGGTAGAGTCGATTTACCAGCGATTTGGTCATATACAAACTTTCAAGTTTTGCCCATAACCCTGATGTCGTCGTCTCCTTTGATACCTGTCGTAGAACCTTATCACCAAGGCTCAACAGAATTGTGTTGTGTGCTTTCTCGATCATAGTTGTCTTCTTCGCTTCCGTTAATGCAGCATTCATGGTTGTCTCTCCCTTCAACGCTTCCAAACAACCCTGCTGAACCAGTAGGGCTTTCACCTTCAAGCGCCACAGACCGAAATCATTCACTCCGGTGAACTTTTCAATCTCATACTTTGTTGAAGGCATCTTCTCCACGCTCACCGCACCAATTTGTTGTGAAAAACGATGTCAAGAACAAAATATAATATGGAATTAGGGAAGAAAAGAAGAACACAAGAATTGGTTATAACTGATATTCTTTCACTTTCTCTTAAAACAAGATTACAAGTTTACAAGAATAACAAATAACCTCTCTCACCCTAAATTAGGATTTGCAGCTTAGCAATGATGAGAGACTAGTATGCTATTTATAATAAAACCTAACATACTAACTAATGGGCTTTTTCACAAGGCTCATTACACAAGCCAACTTAATAAACAAGCTAACTTAACAAATTAGGGTTTAAACACTAAACCTAATTTAACATGCTAACAACCCTAGCATCTTCGACACAAGCATGTGAACAACCTTCGACTTCATGCTTAATCCTGTCGAACCAAGAAGCTACCCTTCGACCATACTAGAGTTCGATCCAATATCTCACAGATGCGTTATCCAAATTTTCACCTCAGTCATTAGCCTAAGGGGAAAAGTAGTGAACTTTTTATGACACCTATCGTTATCACGAACAACCACCATGGTGAAATCATTCCCCAACCGATGTGATATATACTTTTTTTAGTAGAGAAATAATTAAAAATATTATATGATATATGTAAACTTTGTTTTTTCTTACTTGTTGTATTTATTAAATATGTTCGTTAGAAGCTCAATAGATTATTTTTTATCAGCGTAAATAATTATATAAAATACTTTGCGTGTTCGTATTGTTAATATAAAAGATTTGTCTTTATAGTCGACTTTATTATTATTTACCCATAAGAACTCACAATCATCAATCTCAACGTCATTTTTGTTTTTAGCTTACTTGCAAACATTACCCGATGAAATGAAATGTAGTTCAACTTCCATAGAGATGCAATAACCTCAAAATACATCATATTTGAAAATGAAAGATTTATGTTGTTGACAATTGACATGTGTATAGATTGGACTGCAAGTGTGATTTCACTATTTTGTATAGTGATGTGATAATCATGTCATTTTTCCAAGTGGCATGACCCCAACCAAATACAGGTACATCCATATCATATAAGCAGATCTACATTATTATTTTGTCATAATAAGATGAATATTCAATTGAATCATTGTGCCAAAAAAGGAGAGAGGAAAATATATTTTGAGCTCACATAAGTTGACAACAATTTCTTTCTACAATGTTAGTAACTTTGTAGGGTCAATAATTTTTCTTCACATAAGTTGACAACAATTTCTTTCTACAATGTCAGTAACTTTGTGGGGTCAATAAATTTGTTTCAAATAACTTTGAAGAAGAAACATAGTTTAATTATAGTCTATCGCACCTTCTTCAGCAAAATGTAATGTATATATATTTAGTTGCAAGTGGGTGTACAAGAAAAAGCCAGCATTAACAGAAAAAGAAGCGGGAAAGTTCAAGGCTCGCCTAATTGTAAAGGGGTATTAACCGCAAAAGGAGATTCATTATGATGAGATTTTTAGTTCGGTTGTTAGAGACACTACTATCAGAGCAGTATTAGCCCACAAGGATATGCATTTAAAGCAGATAGATTTGAAAAGAAATTTCCCCCATGGTAATCTAGATGAGAAATTCTACATGGAGCATCTAGAGGGATTCGGTGATACTAAACATGGCAAACTTGTTTGCAAATTGAAGAGGTTTTTGTATGGCTTGAAGCAGTCTCCAAGACAGTGGTACAAGCGCTTTGATTCGTACATGCTTCTGATTGGCTATAGAAGATATGACTATAATTATTGTGTTTATGTGAGGAGCCTTGGTGATGGTTGTTTTATAAAGAATATGGGTGTTGCAAAAAAGATTGTTAGGATGGTAATTTACAGGTGCATATGAGTTAATAAATTATGGATGTCTCAGAAAAGATATGTTGAATTTGTTTTGGGAATATTTGACATGAGCAAAGCAAAGCCTCTAAGTACTCCATTGGCGAATACTTTTAAGATCTCTTTGGAACAATGTCCGAATACAGACTCAAAGAATGAAGATATGTCTAAGATTTCTTATGCTAGTGCAGTTGGTTGTTTGGTGTATGCTATGATTTGCACTAGACCAGATTTGGCACAATCAATTAGTCAAGTGTGCAAGTTCATTTCCAAGCAATGAAAGAAACATTGGGAAGAAGTAAGTGGGTCTTAAGTGTTGTACCCTAATTTTTGACCATGAGATTCCACCTCAGTTTGTAAATAGTGAGATCATCATTGTCATCATCTTCATCATTCATAATCATTCATGAATCATTTGCTAACCAAATATATACAAAAATATTGTTTTTTTCTTGTTGTTTGTTTCACAAGATAGATGACTGGTCAAGAAACTCAAGCAATTAGGGTTTTGAGGCTCACAAAAGAGCTCAAGTATTCTCATGTGCTCAAGTGATTCCCTCATCAATATCCAAGTCCAAGTGTGGTTGAATTCAAGATCAACAAATTTCAATTTCATCTGGTTCCATGGTTCAAATCATGATTCAATGATCTCCAATGTCTACTTATAATCCAGTCACATCATTATTTGATTGGAAGAGCCTGATTCAATTGGTACTTACAAGAATGCAATTCATCTGGAAAAAGTCAATTGTTCAAGATCACCTTTGGATTTTGAGGAATTTGGTCAACCATGGATTTTTGAATATCAAGATCATGAATATATGTTTATTGAAGTCATTTGATTAAATAAAATCAAAGAAATCAAGAAATTCAACAACAGTCAAAGTTGGAGAATTTCAAAACACTTAGAAATTTTAAGTGTTTTATGCCTAAAAATGTTCAACTCTTTCCTTAAGAAGATCCAAGTTGAATTAAGAAAAATTTCCAATATGAAAGTTGTAGATCTTGATCCAAACTACAACTTTGCTACTGAAAACTCTTTCCTTAAAAATGATCCATTTGGGAGATATGTGCTCATGAAGTTTCATCCAACACTTAAAAAAATTTCAAAGTGTTTTTGACCTAGTTATCTTCCAACTTTGTGGAATTTTTTACACTAAGATGCAAGATGAATTTGAGGAAACACAAAACATGGAAGTTGTAGAGGACATTCAGGGCTTTACAGAGAGTATTAGAACTCTTACATAGCATTCAGGTCATTCCCATGTTCAAAACTCATGTCCAAGCTATGCCATACCTCAAGATCTCTGGCTGTAGACCCACATTGCTTCCAAATCCCACCTTAATTAGAGGTTTACACAAGTATAATATGTATTACCCAAGTGTTAGAGCCTTTGTTCAAGATTCATACCATTTGTGTACAAAAGTCACGACTTCCATTTTGATAAAGCATTGCTTTTGCACTTTGTCAATGCATTAAGTTCTCAACTTATTTTCATCTGAGCACAAGTAAGCCTAAAGGTATCAAGCAACCTCTCTGCATCCAACAACTTCAGAAGCATGCTTGTACTTGCAAATTGAAACCACCATTTTCACATAACTTAATTTTTGACTCCAAACCAAACCATAACTTGAAACTCAAGAATCAGGTTACCTCAAGTTCTCAAAGCCTCTTGCCTATAAATAGAGAGGCCATCTGCACTTCAAACACACCAATTCATTACATTAAAACCTATCAAGACCATCTCAAAATCAGAATTGGTCAAAACTTCATTTTTCAAGCTTTGAAAACCTTATCATCGAAACTCTTCATTCTTGAAATCTCTTTGCAAGTTAACCATCCAAACACATCCCATATAATATATAAACACTTTTGTATGTATTAGAAACCATCTGTAACACCTGAATCAAAATCTCATAATCTCACTTGTTCATCTCTGCAACCCGAGGTCTTCAGAGAGACTGAGGCACTCTCAATTCAAGTTAGGCATTGTAAAAGCTTCCTCGGAGTTCACTGGAGCTATCTAGATCATCACAACACCTCCAGATATCCACTAATCCAGGTTTTGATTTCCACTTGCAGAGGTGACTTTTTAAAACTTGAACTCTAGAATTTATGTATCATTTTCAATAAAACTCGATACTATTATGTTTGTTGCAATGTGAGGATCAGAAGCCCTCATCTGGTTGCCATTTATTCTTTGTATATGTCATTTAATTTTGATTTGAAAAATTAGGGTTCATGTAGTTTTCTAAGAAATTAGTGAGCTACAGTTTGAATAAATTTATGAATTATACATGGTTGAGTTTGTGTTGAAATTCTAAACATATTTGGTCTTTATATTGTTGAGAATGGTTGCCTAAATCACAAACACGGTTTTTGAAAATCACTTGGACCAAGGTTGAAGATGAAGTTCCTGAACTAAGAACACATTTTATATTATATATTTATGCGCGCGTTTGTATATCATTTGTAGCGCGATGGTCCAGTGGTAATAGTTTTGAGCTGCAAGGTAAAGGGCGTGGGTTTAAGCTTTACCAAGTAAAAACCTATTTTTTTACCACTTGTTTATTTCACTTTTTTTTAATGACTTTGATATTTATTTTAAAATAGTAAAATTAATCATTTTGACTTGAAATTTTATAACTCTTTAATTATCTTGTCTATTTTGAGAATATAATTTAAAATCACAAAAATATTTATTATTTAATTATTTTAAAATTAAATCAAAAAAGTGTTTATTTCTTTTAAAAGACTTTTAAAATCAATTTCTTTTAATAGTTTTTCCAAGTAGCTTATATATGATTGGGTTAATGAACTTCTTGGTCCCTCTAAATATTCCAAATTTCACTTCTAGTCCCTCTAAATATTTCCTTCAAAGAATAGTCCCTCTAAAATTTTTCATCCACACTTTTGATCCCTCCTGTTAACGTCCGTTAACAGAGCTGATGTGACATTGCAACGTGGCACTGCTAGTGTGGCAAATATGCTGACATGGATGCCACGTGGCATTTGGTCCCCATTTTATATTTTTTATATATATTTTATTTATAGCGACAGACATTCCGTCGCAAAAACCGTCGCTAACATGAACAGCATATAAAAGTCCAGAATTTGTAGCTAATTTGTAACTAATTCCTAGCTAATTCAAAGACATCATTTTTATGACTTAGAATTTGTTTTTTTTCATGATTTTTTACAAGAAAGTTTATCACATTATAAAGATATCTCTCACAAAAATTTAATTTTTTTACTTGAGATGAATTAAATAGGAATTAAATTACAAGTCAATTTTCTATAAATCGGAAACAATGAAAACATTATCATACAATTGAGTTTTAAGCTATTATTAAGCAGGGAGTTATATATTAACATATATAAAATATCTGCAAACTTTCATTGTATTCCAAATAAGTCTCGATTTATTTTAATTTTTTGATCGAAACACATATAAATGTATTTTTTTCAAGTGACGAAATGAGAAATTTAACCTTATTCATTGTGAAATGCCTGACATGCTTTAATTTTTTTTCACATTAGTGTATCAAATTATAAGGATATCTCTCACAAAAATTTAATTTTTTTTACTTGAGATGAATTAAATATGAATTATATTACAAGTAAATTTTCTATAAAACGAAAACAAGGAAAACATTATCATATGATTGAGTTTTAAGCTATTATTTTGCAGGGAGTTATATAATAACATATATAAAATATCTGCAAACTTTCATTGCATTCCGAATAAGTCTCGATTTATTTTGA
The DNA here is from genome assembly GCF_029867415.1 of Vicia villosa. Lineage (NCBI taxonomy): Eukaryota > Viridiplantae > Streptophyta > Magnoliopsida > Fabales > Fabaceae > Vicia > Vicia villosa. Next base: position 92,089 of record NW_026705802.1, on the reverse strand, counting down.
TCAAAACACATATATGTGTTTTGATCGGAAATTCAAAATAAATCGAGACTTATGCTAAATGTCATGAAAATTTGCAGATAATTTTTATGTGTTATCATCTTATTCCTCGCAAAATATTAGCTAAAAAATCAATCATATTCCAATATTGCGTTGTTTCCGTGTCGTGAAATACCGGCGCTTAAAAAAATTCTTATTTAATTAACCTCATGAAAAAAAAATCAATTTTTGTGGGAGAGATCCTTATAATTTGATAAACTAATGTGAAAAAAAATTAAAGCGTGTCAGGAATTTTACAATCAATAGGGTTAAATCAAAATAATTCGAAACTTATTCGAAATGCCATGAAATTTGAAAATATTTTATATATGATAGGATATAACTCCCTGAAAATAATGTCCTAAAAATCAATCATATGCTAATGTTTTCCTTTTTTTTCGTTTTAAAGAAAATCGACTCATAAAAAATTTCATATTTAATTCATCTCAAGTGAAAAAAAATTAAATTTTTGTGAGAGATATCCTTATAATGTGATAAACTTTCTTGAAAAAATTATGAAAAAAAAACAAATTCTAGGTCATAAAAATGATGTCTTTGAATTAGCTAGGAATTAGTTACAAATTAGCTACAAATTCGCTATGGATTAGCTGCAAATTTTGGGCTTTTATATGATGTTCATGTTAGCGACGAATTTTGTGACGGAATGTCTGTCACTATAATTAAATTTATATTAAAAATATTAAATGGAGACGAAATGACTCGTGGCATCCATGTCAGCATCTTTGCCACACTGGCAGTGCCACGTCAGCTTTGTTAACGGACGTTAGCAGGAGGGACCAAAAGTGTGGATGAAAAATTTTAGATGGACTATTCTTTGAAAGAAATATTTAGAGGGACTAAAAACAAAATCTGGAATATTTATAGGGGTCAAAAAGTTCATTAACCCTATATGCTTGTGTGTAAATCAACTAGGGTTATGGTAAGCTTCCCTTGAGAATATTAACATGTTCCCTTAGTCAATCCCTTTAAGTTTTTTTGGTTTTAATCAACTTTTTATTAATTAGGTTTAGGTGTACATAACTAGAACCCTAAAATCCTAATCTCGTGATCCCTTGATCTTTTATTCTTTAGCAATACAATGTTTATACAACTTGTTGCTATGATCTCTCCTTACTTATATACTTGTACATATACTTATGGACTTACATCCTTATACATTTATATTTTGGTTATGTTGTTATCTTTGTATATATATATATATATATATATATATATATATATATATATATATATATATATATATATATATATATATATATATATATATATATATATATATATATATATATATATATACATTGTTTACTAATCCACATGCATGAGATATTCATCTATCCATCATCACATCATATTCATTCATACATGAAATGATCTTGAGGTATGCCATCCTTTTATTCATTAAACTTTTATCTTTGTGTTTATACCTTGATATGTTGAACTCACCCTTGATTGTATCCATACACATATTATATCACACACATCACTTGGGATATTCACCATGATTGATTGCTTAAGATGTTGCCTAAAACTCCAAAGGATTGGGAATGGTATTGACTAAAATTGTCAAGGTACTCACTCTCTTTTCCAACTCTTTTACTTTGTGCTTATTAATATTAAAGCTTTGCACCCTACTTGTTTTGAAAATGGTTTTGTATTGTTAAAGCTCAACCTTTTTAAATCAACCCTTGGTTTGGTATTGTTAAAGCTCAACCAACCTCTTTAATTAAATCCTCTCTTTGAATTGTTAAAGCTTGGCACCTTTTAAAACTTGATAAGTATTGTTAAAGCTTAACATTTTAAAAACCCGTTGAGTATTGTTAAAACTCAAAACCCAAAAATATTTTTCCTCTTAGCTCTTTTATTTTCCTTTTAATGGGAACTACAAAAGCTTTGACTTCTCTATTGTTAAAGGGGTATGTAGACCTAAGACGTGATGTCTTACCGAGCTCACTTTTAAAAACTTATTTTCTCATCCTCCCACTCTATTTACACAAAAACACAAAAAACAATTTTATGACAATAACAACAGTAATATATATTTCAAAGAGGTTCCTACGGAGTATCGTAGACGTGAGGGGTACTAATACCTTCCCCTTGCATAACAAACCCTTCAAACCATAGATCTTTGATAATTTTATTAGTTTTGATTTTAAAATCTTCAATGGGTTTTATTTCTCTCTTTCTCCATTTTCTTTGGAAACAATAAAGGCGGTGACGACTCTGTTAAAATATCTGAGCTAAGTCAATCAATGGCTCTAGTCTAAAAAATTTCACTGCTACACTAAGGTACTTGAAGGTTACAACAGATCGTGGTATCATGTTTAGCATGGAGCATGATATTCCATCAGTTATGGGATATGTGGATTCTGACTATGCAAGTGATCTGGATGATATGAGGTCTATAACAGGGTATGTCTTTACTCTTGCGCGAGGGGTGGGGACTTTATGCTGAAATCATATGTTAAATCCATAATAGTTATGTCTACAACTGAGGTAGAATACATGGTAGTAGTTGAAACTGCCAAAGAAGAACTATGGCTTATAGAGTTACTGAAATAGTTGGGTGTTAAGAAAGGTGGAGTTCAGTTGCACTGTAATAGTCAGAGCTATCTATTTTACGAGTAATCAGGTGTATCATGCTAGGACCAAACATATTGATGTGAGGTTCCACGAGATTAGAGGGTTGTTGACGTCGGGGGAGATATTACTTTAGAAGGTTCACACTTTAGAGAATGCAGCTGATATTTTGACCAAGCCAGTTACCCATGCCAAGTTTAAACATATTTGGACTTGTTACATTCTTTTGTGTTAAGCACCTCCCTAGTTTCCAGGACGAATCATTATGCAATAAGTCTTCATAGGGGTTTGATAGTCGCCAAAGTGGAAATTGTTGAATATGGCTCATATAGTTTAGATAATTTTGAGTTATTGGAAGTATAACTCATATTGTTGAGATAATTATGGGCTGTTGAGATAACTATAGGTTGTTGAGAGAATAGCTCGTATTATTGAGATAATTATGGGTAGAGATAATTGTTTGTTGAGGGAAACTAGGGATTAGGGGTTTAGATAATCTAAAACCTCATATTATATATGGCTTGTAACACTGTAATTTATATGAAAATTTCACAAAACATAAGAAAAGGGAACTATAATTACTCTAAAGTCGCAGACGTAGGTAATTTGATTGAACTTCATGAAAAGCTTTTGTGTGTTTCTCTCTACTCTGATCTATGTTCTCGTTACTATTCTATCATGGCGTCACTGCAAACACCAGGATTTTATGGTCCCACTTACATGTTGTCATGTTTGGATAACAATGTATGTGTCCCTTGAATTAATTGTTATGTCAAGGTAGTGTAAAAATTTTGATCTCTTTTATTTTATTTTTAAGCAAATAACATATTTTTCTATACGATCAATAGCTGGATTCGAACTCTGAGTTCAAACTAAATACTAAATATATGTTTGTTGTTTTTATTTATAATATATTTTAATGCAAAATCTTAACCTCTTAGGTTTTGTTTGGGAGTTTAAAGGGGAAGGGCGATGAAGACTTTGAAAAATAGGAAGGATTGGGTGAAAAGAATAGAAAGATTTTGGTTATGAGAATTTTGGAGAGTTTTTTTTCTTCATAAGATCAAAAACTCCATAATTTAAGGGAACTCAAAATTTGTATTGCAAGAGAGCTTTAGAGGGTTTTAGAGGACAGGGCTTACATAATGTCTTTTATGTTGTTATAGTATTCTAAAAATTAAAAATATAGTAATAATAAATACTATTTTATAGTTCTAAACAATTTTTTTTTTAAATGTCAAATATTTTTTTATATTTTTAAAAAAATTTGGTTTTGGAAGTCTTTCCTTCTCCTTCCCTCTAAAATCTCAAACAAAACCTTAATGAATTATATAAAGATCCGCCACAATTCATAAATAATGGGTCTCCGTTCTATAAACTATAAATATTTATTTTTAATAATTTATGCAGGTTTAATTTATTTATAAGAACTTACTCAACTTACACAACTCTCTAGGAGTCTCTTTGGTAAAAATAACGGTTGACTGATAAGCTAATTGATAGCTTATAACTTTTGACTTATGGCTGATGACGGATAGCTTATAACTGCTGGTTGAGACTGATAGCTGATAAGTTAATTTAAGTGTTTGGTAAAATTAGCGGTTCAACTAACTTATAAATGTTAAATGACATAAAAAATATTTATACAAAATTATTTCATATTAAATTAAAATAAATTATAAAGGATAAAAATAGGTTTTGTTAAAATAATAAGGATAAAAAAAGAAAAAAAATATAATTAAGCTATAAGCTAAAACACTATTTCAAATAGCGTCTGAAAAATAAACTATATGATAGCAAAATAAGTTATAAGCTTGTGATAAAATAACTGTTACCAAATGAATCTAAATTATCATTTAAGCTTGTAAACTATAAACTATAAGTTCAAAAATAAGTATTATCAAACATGAGGTGTCAATGTTATATTGCTATACAATATACAAGTATGATATTTATGAATGCCAAAGAAAGAAACCGCTTCTACTATCAAACCATGTTGACAAGATTCAAGAGCAGAATTTAATTTTCAATAAAGTAAAAAAAATTGTTTGACACAATAATTTTAATAATATTTGTAATTTATGAAAAAAAATTCAATGTGTTAATATTAATAAAACATGGAACAAGGAGTAGATGATTCGGAAAATAACTAGGGAGTAGAGGTGGGAATAGGCCAGGCCGACTTACAGGAGCCTATGACCTAGCCTATATAAGGTCAGGCCAGGTTAGATTTATTTAACAAAAAGGTCAGACTTAGGCTTTTTTAAAAGACTATTTAATAAAATAGGTCAAGCTTAGGCTATTAAAAAAGTCCACGAAGTCTTATAGGCCGGCTTATATTTTCATGTATATTAAAAATAGGTTAAATAGATCGGCCTATATTTGCATGTATATTAGAAAAAAGACTAAATATGCAAGCCTATATATGCATATATATTAGAACAAAGGCTAAATAGGTCGGCCTATATATGCATATATATGATGACCTGTAAGATTTCTTAAATAATATGGATTAATTGAAAATCATAATGAAAAATAGGTTTTTAAATAGGCTTTCAGGCTAGGCCAGACCAAAAGAGAGAGCCTATTATAGGCCACAGGCCATGCTCGGGCCTTTCAAGTTTATCGTAGGTCAGACCCAGACCTTATAAAACCTAACATATCCTAGCCTATTTTTACCCCTACTAGGTAGTAAGAGGTTGATTAAGAGAGAAAATAATAAGAAAAACTACCTAAGAGGTTGATTAAGAGAGAAAATAATAAGAAAAACTTTGGTATTGAATTATATTAGAATGTGAAAACTCATAGATTTTAGTTCACCAAATGAATGCAAGCCATATTTAAGGATCAAAGCTTTTAGTAACCCGTCAACAGGATCCCACGATTTGCACATCATTGTGTGTACATGCCATGGAAGCCTTTGAGGGTTACTGAAGACCTTCTCCTATATCCCTTTAAAGTCATGCTATGATTATTATTACAAACAACAAAGAATGAATGCCTATTTATACACAAAGATTAAATTATTTAATTAATTTAAGATCAATTGATTCTCATGTATCCCGCAATTATCTTAAATTTTTTACAACAAACAACATGCATGATTAGTATATATTATTCTTTAATGATATGTTGAGAGTTTGATTCACCAAATTTTAGATAAGGTTACTTTATGGATCTGTAGTTTAGAATTTATTCTTCATGAACTTGACTATTTCAGTGTGTCTATAATAGAGACAGTGCTTTGTATTTTCTTTTAATTTTGACAAATAAAAAGATACTCTAAGTAGTAATATTTGAAATATTCAATTGCCTAAAATGCGATTTGTTTTTGTTGTTGTTGATAAGCACCAAAATTGTAATTGGTGGTTGACATTCATATATTCCTAATTATATATCATAGAGAGCATTATATATCAAACATCTTTTCATTGGGACTTTAATGCATTTCATTCCCAAAGAATTAAGTTAATTAATTTACATATATATTAAAAAAATTTATAGATAAAATAGAGTTTAATGGTTATGCACCGACAGTGTAAAAAAGTTTTACACTGTCATCCAATTAAAATATAACGGTCTATCATGTCATACATGTTTTTTTAAATTTTTAGTCTGACTTGTTCTAATTTATTTTTTTTTCATAAGCAAGAATTAAATATATAGGAGAACTAGGGGTTCTCAAACCCAAATACAAAGGACAAGGAGCAAGCCTAACCAAAAGGGAAAATTACCAACCAATTGCCCTTACGAAAGGAAGCATAAAGGGTCCTTACAAAAATCGTAAAAATTGCAATTGGTAGCGGTAATATTCCCACAAAAAGACCATCTCCACGCCGTAAATTTAATGTTCCAAACAATGTTGTTAACGCTCCAACCATCATTCCGAAAACACACATCATTTCTAACTATCCAAAGGCACCAAGTAGCCGCCAACCAAACCACACCCAATTTACACCTCTTGACTTTCTTGAGTTTAAAGAAAGAGTGCCACTCCATAAAACTCGATAAACACTCATCTTCCATCCTATTTCCCAAACCAACCCAAGAAGCAATCTCATTCCAAATCTTTTTAACTACCTCACAAATAAAAAAAGTATGCCTACACTTTTCTATGTCATTACTACTAAAAAAAGTATGCCTACACTTTTCTATGTCATTACTAATTTATGATCGTCATTGGTTAACAGTGCAAAACTATTTTACACTTTTAGTGCATATTTTTTTTCTAAAATAAAATAGAAAAGTACTATTACCAAGTATTACTAGTATCATATATGAGTGTCTTTTACTATAAATATGCAATATACAAGACGTTATATTAAAAAGTATTTATTTAGGTTTTTTCTTTAGCCACCTCCCTATGGGGGTCACCCCCAGCGAAAAATCCAAATTACCCCTGCTTCGGAAATGAACTTTCGAAGCACTTTCTTTTTTTTTTTTAAATTTCCACAATTCGGAAGTGCATCTCCGAAAACACCTCATGGGGGGTGTTTTCGGAGATGAACTTCCGAAAACACCTTTGTTCAGATTTTGGGGGGTTTCGGAAATGAACTTCCGAATTATGCAGAAACTGGTTTTTTTTATGTTTTTCACAGTCTCGTATTTTTAATTAAAGGAAACCGGGAAATAAAATAAATGACATATAAACAGAAAAAACTAATATGATAAAAAAAGAAATATATACAAGCCGATCCAAATCCAAATAAAAATAGTGTGCTAAAGATACAATCCGAAAACAAAAAATAAATAAACCCGACCACTACTGGGTGTGCCTAACCCTCTCACCCTGGGCCCTCCTCTGCCGCCTGTATGCCGCCGCACGGCCCGCATCAGTGACGATCACCTCCATCACGGCGACTGCCTCTGGACCGCCCTGATGAACGACACCTCGATCCAACGCGTCCCGCCCAAGCATCTCTATCCGCTGGCAGATCAGCAGGAGATCAATGGCGCGGTCATCCTCGGCATGCTGGTTCTCCAGGATCTCCTTGTGTGCTGGCCTAGGAGCGTCGGGAGCGTCGGGTGTCAGCAGAGGATGAGACACCCGGTAGAACCATGTGACGTACCCCTCCACACTGTGCTAGTCCTGGGTGACCCGCATGAGACGGTACTCCTCCGGTACCACATGATGCTCCCAATCGTCCCACATACCGGACCATGATGGTAGTCCCGCATGCCAACCAGCCAGAATATAGAGATATGCCGTCAAAGGGGACAATCTGAGTGTAGTCGCTGAACGGCCTCCAAGTGATGTCGTCGTGCATCGTGCGGTCCAGGTACCCACGGTATGGTCCCACCACATTGTTCCCCCTCTGGAGAACGTATCTGGCGGCCCTGGGCATGGCGTCAACGTACGCAGGATCGATGTGGAAACCGTGGATGCGGGAGAAGTAGGAGATGATCCAACTCTGAAACATAAATAAATACGAAACATAAGTAAATATGAAACACAAATACGAAACATAAATAAATACGAAACAATTAAAATGAAACGTACCGTGAGTAGTGTGCAGGATCCAACCAACTGCCTCGTCCTCCAGTTGGAGGCCTCATTCAGCTTCTAGTAGAGGTATGCCAGAGTAGCTGCCCCCCAGTTCCACTGGTGAACGGTATCCAGGTCCATGAAGTAGCGGAGGTAGGTCACGTCGACGTACCTTGCACCCTTATCCACAAAGCATGCAGCGCCTACCACATGCATGTACCAGCACCGGAGAGCGCAGCCGCGGTGATACTGTGTGAATAGATCGTCACCCGCGGCTTCGGCATCGGCCGCCGCGTCCAGGTGGTACTCGAAATAGCGGCTCAGTGTAGTGAACCGGATATGAGGCCCAGATGTCGTGGCGCACTCAAAGTCAACAACTTTGGGCTCCATGCCCAAATAGAGCGCCATCCACTGACTGGCATCGACCCTCTGGATCCGGGTGTGGGTCAACAGCGGCCCCCTGATGGGCAGGTGGAGAAGACACTGCACATCATGCAAGGTAATCGTCATCTCCCCAACCGGCAAGTGGAAAGAAGACGTCTCCTTGTGCCAGCGCTCCATAAATGCCCCCTGCATGCCGTGGCTGATGGTGGTGTACCCCGTCATGCAGAGCCCGCTAAGCCCTGAACCTCGCACCGCGTCGTTAAACCACTCAGCTGCTGGTTTAAACAGACTGAAAATCTTTCGGGTATGGTTCACCATTTTCAAAGGATCTCTCTCCTATTACAAAAAAAACAAATAAAAGCATATGTTAAATAGACCGTTAAGAAAATATCGAATAAACGTCTAAATTATAAACGGTTAAATTAAAAAAAATACCTCTCCCTCCCAGATACGCCCAGCGACGTGGTTGCGGTAGGATATCAGCACGGAAGTGTCAATGGGCCCTCCCGGGTAACTGTCCTCCTGCTCATCCTCCTCCCCAGGTGGAGGGTCAACATCCGTTACCCCCTCCGGCTCAAGGTATGGGACTGCCACCTCGTCCTCCTCCTCATCCTCCTCCTCTCGCTGGCGAGAAGAAGATACCCGAGCCAGCCGACTCCTAGATCCATATGAAGAGGTACCCTCTCCCACGTCCACGGCAACTCGCACACGGCGTCCCCGGCCCTGCCCCCGTCCCTGGGTCGACGCCAGCTGCGCCGCTGCCCGCTCGCGTCTAGCTGACGCAGGCTGGGTCTCTCTACCCTGTCTGATGCGTGCTGGTTGGTTGCCTGACATGTTCCTGTAAACAATTGAAATCGATTAATATGCGAGACAAAAGAAAAAACAAAAAAAAAATTGCACTTCTGATACAGTTCGGAAGTTCATTTCCGAAAACTGGGATGGAGGTGTTTTCGGAAATGAACTTCCGAAACACCCCTGCGCAGAACTTCTCTACAACCTTCAATGGCAGACCCCAAAATCAAACTTCAAAACAACCCATAATGCTTCTAAACAACCTAAATACTACTAACAACCTACCCCTATATCATTTATGCAATTGAAAACAACCCTAACATGCATTTGAAATATGGATCTAACAAATATAAAACTTACAAATTGAGTGTTTTGAGGGCTTTTGAATGTAGTATAGCAAGGTGATTGGAGCCTTTGATGCAGCCTTGGAAGTGTGTTAGCAGAAAATCTCAGAGGAGTTGAGTTTGATATTGGTTTAGGGTAAATGATTTGGGGGGAGGGGGGCTGTTTTGCTTAATCTGCAAAACGCGCAATATTTCGGAAATGAACTTCCGAAATGGTGTTTTCGGAAGTGCATTTCCGAAATAAGTCAATTTTTTTTTTAAAAATGGCGCTTTCGGAGATGCATCTCCGAAAACACCTTTTTCTTGCATTTCGGAAATGCATTTCCGAAGTCAGGGGTAGTTTGGGTTTTTCAGCAGAGGTGGGCTAGAAGGTTGGGAGGTGGTCAAAGAAATTTCCTTTATTTATCCGACCATGTATCATAATCTTCGCATCACAAGTTGTGATGAACTAGTTTGATGTTAAAATTTCCTACTCTACATCTCATGTTGTACATTTTTACAGGGGAATTTACCTTTAAAAAACACTTGTTATGAAATTAACAAAACCTACATAGAGATGAAGGAGAGAAAATGATGTTTCATTATCTTTTTCGAGTAGTTCTCTTGACATTGCAAAGTGGTCTTTATTTATAGGACATTAAAAAGATTAAAAAGCATAACCTTACTATACCACTTAATATGGAATATGAAGATGAAAGATAAGAATATATATGGACATCCACAATAATATTTTTTCATAACACTCTCCTTTAGATGTTCTTTGAGGATATGTCTCGTTAAAACCTTACTAAAAAAACTAGTGGAAAAAAATCTAGTGAATGAAAAAGAGTACAATATCCTTTGAATGTGAACTGCCTCACTAAAAATCTTACCATGAAAACCCAGTGGAACAAAACCATGGTGAAGGGAAAAAGAGTGCAGAAAATATTTATTTCTCCCCCTCATGCATACATTTATATGTGAGACGATATTCTTTGTAGTAGTTGCTAAAAATTTCTTCTTCGAAGTAACTTCATGTAGTGCTAATAGTTATGCAAGATTTGATGAAGTTGTTGCCATGATTTGTTTCATAGATCTCCATGAAATGGTTGTACCATCACATGTAAATAAATAACCTCTTTTTAATATACCATATGTGAGAATCTGACAAGTAAACTGCATCTGTAACACCCCAAATCAACCCGATAAATTATACGGAAAATCAGAGTATAAATTACAAACAAGTTCATTTGAGGTATCACATATTCGTCATTTCAAAAACAGTTACGGCTTATTTGCCTTCACATAGATACATAGCACAGAAATTTAAAACGATAATCAAATCATTACTAAAAATCACTTTGTTTAAATTCAATAATTAACTCGCAGCGGAATCAACAAACTTCATAAATATTCAATTCAAGTCGTAGCATCATTGCACGCTAACTTTAAGTTACAATTTAAACCAAAACCATATAAAAATTCAGCAAAAGAAATAATAATTAAAACAATCGTTTTATCCCCCGGAGTGCTACGTATCAGAGCAAGACACCAACTCGACTAAAAGCAACTAAAAACTTCATAAAATCACTTCAAAACTTCCACCACTATCTTGAGTACCTGTCTGTTTCCCACGGTAAGGGAAACATCATTCAGAAGGGGTGAGATGTCGAAAAATATAAACAAAAGTATGATAATTAATATGTCAGAATTAAATCATACAAAATTATCACTTTACAACTTTCAGACGACAGCTATAACAACAATTTTAAACTGTACAGATATAATAACAAAATCAACAACAACATAATAATAGTTATAACAACTATTTTTCATCTTCCAGGCGGTACCTGTCACAACAAGTCATTAGCATAACAACTTATAATTACAACTTCACATTATCACAATTCACTTCACATCGTCATATTCAATAACTCAAGTCACATCACGTCACAATTAAATCACACTCATGCCACATATAATGAGACTCTACAATTGCACATGCATGTGGTACCCAGGGCTTCAGCTCCCATCGCCAATTGCCAGTTAACAGAGACATCAAGGCATAAGCCTCCGTCACTAATTTGCTAATCCAGGTCGTCGCCAAAAATGCATATGTATATGAATGCAACAAACACATACAACAAACAACATCATCGTTACAAAGGCATAAGCCTATATCGTCGCTATACCAATAAATAGAGGTATACATCGTCAATGAAACATCCTGCAACTTCGCATAAAACAACAACAATTATCACCACAACAACAACTAATTTCATCGAATCAACACGACAGAATCACAACAAATAATCCATGAAAAAATTCATACACCTTAATCCCACATACAATCATCATATTCCTGGTTATATAATTCGAACTCCACCCTTACCTTGGTAAATATGGACTCTTTCATCATAGCTCTAAGTTTTTCTCCAAAAGAAATTCTTTCTAACATCAATTGGAGACACACCTAAACACCAGTTCGGGAATCAACTTATCAGACAAACTTAAAACCCTCAAAATCAAAATCGCTCCGGTCAGAACTTACCTCTATGAGTCAGGAACGTTGTGTCCAAGTACCATAACGATCCAACGGTTGGATCGAGAGATATGCCTGATTTGCCAAGGTGACTCTATGCTGAAACTTGCTGCGAAAATTAAGGCTTCCTCCATAATTTTCTTCTTCTCTCAAGTGCTCCTCCCTTCTTTCTCTTCTCTTTTCTATTTTTCCTTTCTACCCAAAAATAAGTTATGAGACTCCAACTCTAAAACCTTAATTTTCTCCTCTTACTATATCTTTTCTAATAATAGGCTTAACCCATAATCCATCTATTACGTTTCTACTACTAAGGCCCAATTAACTATATCTCTCATACAACTTAATTAAACCAAATAACACAAACACACATATAATTAAATATTTCAAATAATTATTTTAACACATAATAACTAAATAAATAAATAATTATTAAAAATACCAAATAGTATAATTACTAATATAATTAATAAAAATATTAATAAAATCGGGATGTTACAGCATCTCTAAGATAACGAAGTATATGTTTGACTTCTTTCCAATATCTTCGTGTAGATGAATAATTGTATCTTACTTATAGATTGACCGCAAATGATATATAAAGATGTGTATAATTAGCAAGGTGCATTAGTGCTCTAATTGCATTAAGATATGGTACTTCAGGACAAAGCAATTTCATCCTTTTCTCGAGACCTAAAAAGATCTTTCTCCACATTTAATGATCTAACAACCATATTGAAGTAAGCAACATGTGACATTTGTCCTTATAGAAGCATTTCAACACTTTTCTATATAGCCTTCTTGATGTACAAATATTTCCTTGTCCAAATGCTCAATTTGCAAACCTAGACTTATTTTGTCTTTTCTAGGTCCTTCATCGCAATTTATAGCTTTTGGAAGCTCTTCAGGAGTTCCAATAATATTTATGTCATCCACATAGACAACTATTATTGCAAATCCTTTTCCATATCATTTTATTAAAATACAAGGGCAAATTTAGTTATTTGTATATCCATCCTTTAGTAAATATTCACTGGGGTGATTATACCACATGCGTCCAGATTGTTTCAACCCATAGAGAAACTTGTTCAATTTGATGGAGTAGTTTTCTCGAGATCCAAAATTGCATGCCTCTGGTATATTGAATCCTTTAGGAAATTTCATGTAAATGTCACTGTTAAGTGAACCATATAAATAAGATGTCATAACATTCATCATGTTCAAATTAAGTCATTCATGTGCTACAAGGCTAATTAAATATCAAAAATTGAATGAATCTACTACATGTGGATATGTTTTATCAAAATCAATCTTAGATCTTTGTGGAAATCATTGAGCACTCAAGGTTTATACCATTCTTATTTTGTTTTTTCATAAAAACTCATTTACATCTAATCGTTTTCACACCTTGAGGTATTCGAACTACAGGTCCAAAACTGAGTCACTTATAAATTGAGTTTAATTCTTATTCAATTGAATATATTCATTTCGGATGATTCTCACTTAGTCTACAATATTTAATAGAATTTGACTCATAATCCTCGTTATCCTTGATCACTTTTGGCGCTATATTGTATATAAAGATATTGTCAATATTGACTTTATTTAGTTATCTCAATTTCGGTTCCATTTCATTTCATCCATGACATAATTTATCGAGATATCTATATTTCATATTTTAAGTACTTGATTTGTTCTTCTGGAACTGGAAATTAAATTAGGTCAAAGTGCTCTTAGAATATTCATATCCTCACCTGGGTCATCTTTAATTTTAGTTTCTTTTCTTGGTAGAGGATTTTAATTAACATTGGAACCGACTTTCCTACCTTGTTTCTTGCACGGTTTTAATTCATTTGTAATATTAGATTATCCAACAGGAGATTTCACTTCAATTGTAGCATTAGCAGCTATAATTGGTTGTATAAAATTTGAAAATGAATAATAATTCAAACTTCTGGTTCATATTGGTTTGTACGACGATCAAGACATAAAATTGTTCATTGAACTTCTTTTTCATGATTTCAGCTGCTTATTCCCTCCTCCTAATATTGGAAAAAATAATTTATTAAGTGATAATCAGCCTACTGGGCTGCAATCAAGTATTGTATTATTTGCTCAAATTATATCCTCAAAATTGGGATTCATATCAATTATATTTTTTCAATATTCTTTCATGACTCATCGTAATATATTATATTGGAGCAATTAGAATATACACCACACATCCAAAGATTCATTTAGATGAGAAGTATTAGAATCAATTGAAAGTTAAGTGAGGACTAAGATATAGTATCTTGTCGGATTGATGCAAATAAATATTTTAATGTACTTTATTCCATGTTCTCAAAGCATAATTTAGAAGTTATAATCTCATAAGTATCAATCATACAACTAACGTTAGAGGTCTAAAGAATGGATCTCCAAGTCCATTTTTTCCTCATATGAACATATGCTACAAGATGTTCAATACCAATTTTTAATAATATATGTGATACTTATCAAGAAAGTTCTGGAAAGAAAAAAAATTAGAAAATGAGATGGTTGTTTGAGAAAACAATTTCACAAATTTCTGGTTGTGAATAGACAGTAAATATTTTGCATGATATTTTAGTCGATGCAATATTTAATGTCATGAAAAATTCAATTTCTATGATTTTTAATTTCCTTTAGAAACACACAAAAATCTATGGATTGAAGAAACTTTGGTGAGATTTGGGATTTCACAATATAACATATTTATAATCAGGTGACATTTGGGTTTTCACAATATAACACAAATTTTCTTATAATCATTGGCATGAAAAATATTAAACCATGACATATAAAAATACAGACAATAATTAAGAAAAGAAATGTTAGACATTATCAATAAGATGAAATATATAGATTTATAGTTCTAATTATGAAACAGTTTATACTCTAACAAATTTAATAAGTTTTTATCATAGCCAAATACTAGAAAATTACAATAATTTAAAAATGTAGTTATCCTTCTGGGATGTGTTAGAGTCACTCATGTCATTCTTCTGGAATGGAAAACATTTTATGACTATATTACATGTTTTCTTTTACATCGAAACACACAAATTTCTTTGTGAAATCCTTCTGGAATACTTCACTATTATTGATCCAATCCATCTAGAATTTGATAATATAGCTGATGCAATCATTTTTCAAATTTTTAACATAATAGATGCTATCCTTTTGGGATATGTTATTAGTATAGATGCAATCCTTCTGGGATTCAATAATTTCATGATGAAATTCTTCTAATATTATAGATACAATATTTTGGGTGTGAGAAATTCTTATTTTAAAACTTTAACTCTTCGGAAATTATATATCACAAATAATCTCTGTAGTGATAAAAAGAAACAGTTATTTGCACAATCCTTTTAGGAAGCTCGAAAAAAACCCTTTAAAGTCATGTCACAAATATTCATATCGATTAAGAAAAATAATTCTTTAAGCAATCCTCTTGAGATATCTTAACATTAGTCATGTAATCCTTCAGGGATACACGTTATTCATGCTATTCTTCAGGGATACATGAAAATTTCAATTGATATTTTCATTAAAATTGAATAATCTTTCTTTTAGCAATCCTCGAGAGATGCTTCAAGAACTCATCGATGATAGACAACTTTAAAAATTTAATTGTGTTAACTAAACAAAATTTCCATTAGAATTTTATACAAAAACATAATAAAATAACACGCTAAAATTTAATCAATAAGATGAAGAAAAATATTAAAAACTTACTCGAAAGAGAAGAAACATGATTATGCAAATTGATCATAAAATCACTCACACAATAGAGTTTCGTGCTGATAACCTGTTATGAAATTAACGAAAACAACATAGAGATGAAGGAGAGAAAGTGGTATTCTATTATCTTCTTCGAGTAGTTCTCTTTATATTGCAAAGTGGTCCTTATTTATAGGACATTAAGAAGGTTAAAAATCATAACCTTACTATACCACTTAATAGATACTATAAAGATGATAGATAAGAATATATATGGACATCCACCATAAGATTTATTCATAACAATGTGAAAGTAAAATAATGTGAAATCATTATATATTAGAAGGGTGAGTCTTCTATTGATAACACGATTTTATATCGTATATTTAGCCTAAAATCCATAGATATTTATAGCATTTTCCGTTTATTATGTTAATTTATTATGATATTACGCGTGTATTTGCTTTGTTTCAGGTTTTACACTTCAATTACGACTATTTGCGAAAAGGAAAGAAAATCGAGCTTAAATGACCAATATTTATGCTTAAAAGACGAAAAGGGGTGCTGAAACGAAAGAGGGGTGCAATTAGGACCCAAAAAGCCCAAAAGAGCAATCCAGCCCACGAAGGAAGCAACCCAGGCCACACTAGTAAGCAGAGACGCACGTCTCTGCCACCTCAGCAAAGGGGAGACGCACGTCTCCACCTCCCTAAAGAATCTCCACTTGAGACGCACGTCTCAAGTCAGTCAAGGCCACTCCCTGAAGAATAGGAGACGCACGTCTCCAAGTCCCGGTCTGCAAAAAGTTCCGTTTTTCACGCAAAGCAACTGCAAAGCCTCACCTATAAATAGAGGCAGTCACTTCAGTCCAAAGTGTCCGATTTCCTGCCAACGAAGTGCTGCCGAAATTGTACCGCGAACTGCTTTTCATTATTCTGTTTTCATTTAACCGTCTATTTTCTCACAACGATTTCTACACTGGAAATTGTTGTGAACTTTTCATAGATCTAGCCTTACGTTAGATTTATCGCTTTATTTTCCTTGTTTTTATTTTCTGCCATTTAAATTCCGAAGAACGATCCAGCCAACCTGTGGTGGAAGTTCGAGTACTTCAAGATTCAATTCAATCCAGATTTATTTTAATTCAGGTTTTTTTTATTTACCGCCTTATTTATATTATTTATCTGCATGATATATTATATGCCATTTAATATGCTTATTATTATGAACCGAACCAATATATGTATGTTTAATCGTATTAATATGTCTGGCTAAAATACTAAAGGTGTCGGTATGTAAAGTAAGTTAACCGTAGGGGTCCGAAATAAATTGGCTTAAATTATGTTTTATTAATTATCACTTATTTTTGGTTTATATGTCTAGTTTAATTAGTAAGTCTTAAAACCAATAGAGCGAAAGTTTGAGGGATTAGGACGGTCAAAGGTTAAAATCAATAGAGCGAAAGTTTGAGATCTTTAACTGGATAGTAGACATAGGACATTAGTTTTAAGGACGGCGAAAGCGTATTAAAACTAATTGGAACTTATTTATTTTCAAAAATTGTTTTTACACTCGAGCGGGATGGCGAAAGCGTACGTTAGAGATATTAGCATGTTCCGAGTCAACAGAGCGAAAGTTTGAGATTAGGAGATTTAAATAGATAACAACCTCGTAAAATAGGCATTTTATTAATTACATTGTTTCCAAAAAGCTCTTCTAAAATCTAATGGGATGGCGAAAGAGTACATTAGGATTAGGATAGTAGTCTGACTCAACAGAGCGAAAGTTTGAGACGAGGATTTTTAATCAATTGAATTAGTAAAGATTTTTAATTTAATTATGCAAAAGCCAATGGACCTTCGGATTCCCTGTAGTTAAACGAAATACATACTGATACCTGTCTTTTATTATTATTCTTTATTTTCTCACAATCACTTTCCCTTAGGAATAATCGAAATTTTAGTACTCCTAGCTTTACATAGTAACCTTAGATAACGGTAGATCGATTCATAGTCCCTGTGGATTCGATATCTTTTAAAACTACACGACACGACTGTGCACTTGCAGTTATCAGATTTATAGACACGTAAAGTCGCGATCAAGTTTTTGGCGCCGTTGCCGGGGACTATTTAAGTCGATATCGTAACTCACTGTTACACCGTAGAGACTAGGAAAATTCTTCCCTTTCTTTTTGAACGATTGTATGCCAAATACTCGTTCACAAGGAGGAGACTTAATACAACGAATTAACGAGATCGAACGTTTCATTAACGTTAAACGTCGAGCTCGCAACCTTCCCGAAGTAGCAGAAATTCCGATTAATCAGGAATTGAATTTTACTGATCAAATCAATCAAATCACCCCGAAGTTAGAGATGGCTGCTATTCGTCCTCTTAGAGACTATGCCGCTCCTTCGCGCGCTGAACCGCATTCAAGTATCGCACCACCTGCGATTGAAGCGAACAATTTCGAACTGAAACCTTCACTGGTCCAAGCTGTTCAACAGAATCAATTCTCTGGAAGCCCTGTAGACGACCCCAATCTCCATTTATCCGTGTTCGTGCAATACGCCGACACTATCAAAGCCAACAACGTTAGTTCCGAAGCTATTCGATTACGCCTTTTCCCTTTCTCCTTGAGAGATAGAGCGAGAGCGTGGCTTCAATCCCTGCCTTCCAATTCCATAACTACGTGGGACGAATTGAAGAGAGTATTCTTAGCAAGATACTTTCCGCCTAGCAAGACTGCTATGCTTAGAGGTCAAATCAACGGATTTACCCAGAAAGATAACGAATCGCTCTTCGAAGCTTGGGAACGTTACAAGGACATGCTTAGAATATGCCCTCATCATGGACTCGAACCATGGCTGATCATCCATACCTTTTATGGTGGTCTCTTATATAACACTAAAATGACTATAGATGCCGCTGCTGGCGGAGCATTAATGGACAAACCCCATGATGAAGCGTACAAACTCATAGAGAACATGGCACAAAACCATTACCAATGGGGAGGAGAACGCGCCGCTCTAGAGAAAGCCCAAACCAAAGGAGGAATGTACGAAATTAGTGGTATAGACCGCGTTAACGCTAAAGTAGACGCTTTAACTCAAAAGATCGAGAATTTAACCATCACTCCTTCAGCCACCGCTGCCGCTGTAGCACCTAACTGCGAGATTTGTGGATTGACTGGGCATGTAGTTGCTGAATGCCAACTCTTGACTGGAGTCCCATCTGATCAAGTAAATTACGCTCAAGGAAACCCTTATTCTAACACGTACAACCCTGGATGGAAAAACCACCCGAACTTTTCTTATAAGAACAACAATGCGTTGTACGCGCCTGGACAAGCACCTGCTGTACCACCTGGCTACCAAAAAGCGCCTGTAGCTGCTCAAAACACCCCTAGGAAGTCAAACCTAGAAATCATGATGGAGAACTTCATAGCTTCCCAACAACAAACCAATAAAGACTTCCTGAATCAAAACATCCACAATAGCGAGCAACTAAAACAACTATCGAACAAAGTAGATGCTTTAGCTACGCATAACAAAATGTTAGAAACTCAAATCTCACAAGTAGCTCAACAACAAGCACCTACTGCTGCCCCTGCTGGCACGTTTCCTGCTCAACCACAACCTAATCCTAAAGGACATGCGAACGCGATAACACTACGAAGTGGAACTAATTACGATGGACCCGTAGATCCTAGAACCCAAAACGTACCCATGTCACAACAAGAGCCAAAGGAAACCCAAAAGAAAACAACCGACGAACAAACTGCTAAGACTAAAGAGAACAATAACGAAGTGGAACCCGAAAAAGAGAAACCTTATGTTCCACCACCACCTTATAAGCCACCAATTCCTTACCCTCAAAGATTAGCCAAATCAAAAACCGAAGCGCAATTTAAAAGATTTGTAGAACTTCTGAAGCAATTAAACATAACCATACCATTCACAGAAGCCATAACTGAGATGCCTTCGTACGCTAAGTTCTTAAAAGAAATCTTATCAAACAAAAAGAAGCTCGAGGATAACGAAACTATAACGCTTACCGCTGAATGTAGCGCTATCATCCAAAACAACATGCCTCCAAAACTGAAAGACCCTGGTAGTTTCTCTATACCCTGCGTAATTGGAAAAACCATCATAGAGAAAGCCTTGTGCGATTTAGGAGCTAGTGTTAGTTTGATGCCTCTTTCGACCTGTAAGAAACTCAATCTAGGTGAGCTTAAAGCAACAAGAATGTCTCTTCAACTAGCAGACCGTTCAGTTAAATATCCTGTAGGAATGTTAGAGAATATCCCTGTTCGTGTAGGTCAATTCTACATCCCGACTGACTTCATCATTATGGATATCCAAGAAGATTCTAACATCCCGATCATTTTAGGAAGACCATTTTTAGCAACCGCTGGTGCAATTATAGATGTAAAGCGAGGAAAGCTTACTTTCGAAGTAGGAGAAGAGAAAATAGAATTTATCCTTTCCCAATTCCTAAAAGCACCTTCTATAATTGACACATGCTGTTCTGCTGACATAATCGACGAGTGTGTCAAGGAAATAAAATCCGAACCAAATAAGGAAACCGAAACCCTAAGAATTCCTATGCCGCCAATTTTTGAAGATGACAACTGGCGTGAGGAATATCAAGATAACCACCTGAGTGAATGCTTAGCTTTAACCCCTGATCCTATACCTGGACCTAAGAAACCTGCTATAGAGCTGAAGACACTCCCTACCGATCTTAGATACGAATTTCTAGACGAAGAACTAAACCGACCAGTTATAGTGAACGCCAACTTAGGACGAACCGAGACTGAAAAATTACTTAATGTCCTAAGAAAATACCCTACCGCTTTAGGATACAACATATCAGATCTGAAAGGTATAAGCCCTTCTCTGTGTATGCACCGCATTATGCTCGAAGACGATAGTAAAACCTCTAGGGAACATCAAAGGCGAATAAATCCTATTATGAGCGATGTGGTTAAAAAGGAAATCCAAAAACTGCTAGAAGCTGGAATAATATATCCTATATCCGATAGTAAATGGGTTAGCCCCGTTCACGTCGTACCAAAGAAAGGAGGAGTCACTGTAATCACTAACGCAAAAGGAGAATCTGTAGCACAACGTACCCAAACTGGATGGAGAATGTGCATTGACTATAGGAAGCTAAATAAAGCTACCCGAAAAGACCATTTCCCTTTACCTTTCATAGATCAAATGCTCGAACGCTTAGCTAAACACTCACATTTTTGTTATCTGGATGGATACTCCGGATTTTTCCAAATTCCTATCCACCCTGACGACCAAGAGAAGACCACATTCACCTGTCCTTATGGTACATTCGCTTATAGACGAATGCCTTTTGGACTCTGCAATGCACCCGCGACCTTCCAAAGATGCATGATGGCAATATTTGCCGACTTCCTAGATGGAATAATGGAGGTCTTTATGGACGACTTCTCTGTCTGTGGAGGAAGTTTTGAAACATGTTTAGAAAACCTTGAAATGGTGCTTAGACGATGCGTAAGCGTAAACCTAGTCCTTAATTGGGAAAAATGCCATTTCATGGTTCGACAAGGAATTGTACTTGGACACATCGTATCCGATAGAGGAATCGAAGTTGATAAAGCAAAAATCGAAATTATCGAAAACCTTCAACCTCCCAAAACCGTTAGAGAAATAAGAAGTTTTCTGGGACATGCTGGTTTTTACCGACGCTTCATTAAGGATTTCTCTAAAATAACCAAACCCTTAACTGAATTACTCATGAAAGACGCCGAATTTGTTTTCACCGATAAATGCACTGAAGCATTTCAAACGCTTAAACAAGCATTGATCTCTGCACCAATCATGCAACCTCCCGACTGGAATGAGCCTTTCGAAATAATGTGTGACGCGAGTGATTATGCTGTAGGAGCCGTTCTAGGACAAAGAAAGGATAAGAAACTACATGTCATATATTATGCGAGTAGAACCCTAGACGAAGCTCAGATGAATTATGCCACGACAGAAAAAGAATTATTAGCTGTCGTATTCGCATTAGACAAATTCCGTTCTTACCTGGTAGGAGCCAAAATAATCATATACACTGACCACGCCGCCATTAGGTACCTCCTAACCAAAAAGGACGCTAAACCAAGACTTTTGAGATGGATCTTGTTACTGCAAGAATTCGACCTGGAAATTAAAGATAAGAAAGGCACTGAAAATGTCGTAGCAGATCACCTCTCTCGATTGGAAAATCTGAAACCCGAACAAGTACCAATTGACGATGATTTCCCTTATGAAAGACTCATCGCCCAATTAGAAGCAAATGAATTCGAACCATACCGTCCAAACTCTGAAACCGAGAAAATAGCTGAAATAGCTTTAGCCCGATCTGACGCACCTTGGTATGCAGATTTCGTAAATTACCTAGCTGCTGGTGTGCTTCCTCCTGATCTAAGCTACCAACAGAAGAAGAAATTCTTCCATGACCTAAAACATTACTATTGGGACGACCCACTCCTTTTCAAAAGAGGCCCCGATGGAATCTTTAGACGTTGTGTACCCGAGGAAGAGATAAGAAGCATAATAACACATTGTCATTCTGCACCGTGTGGAGGACACCATAGCACATCTAGAACCTGCGCCAAAATCCTTCAATCTGGACTTTTCTGGCCCAACCTGTGGAAAGACGTCCATTTTGCTATACTAAGCTGTGATAGATGCCAACGAACTGGAAACATTTCAAGACGCGATGAAATGCCTCAAAAAGGCATTCTAGAAGTAGAAATATTTGACGTCTGGGGAATAGACTTCATGGGACCGTTTCCGTCATCGTTTGGAAATCAATATATACTCGTAGCCGTCGATTACGTTTCAAAATGGATAGAAGCTATTGCTTCCCCTACGAACGATACACGAGTAGTTATTAAACTTTTCAAAAACGTCATTTTTCCTAGGTTCGGTGTGCCAAGATTGGTAATTAGCGATGGTGGTTCCCATTTCATTTCAAGAATACTTGAGAAACTCCTTCGAAAATATGGAGTAAATCATCGAATAGCCACACCATACCATCCACAAACAAGCGGTCAAGTAGAAGTATCTAACCGCGAAATAAAACAAATATTGGAGAAAACTGTTGCTATATCTAGGAAAGATTGGTCAACCAAGCTAAATGAAGCTTTATGGGCTTATAGAACAGCTTTCAAAACTCCAATAGGAACTACCCCATTCAAACTCGTTTATGGAAAATCATGCCACCTACCAGTAGAGTTAGAACATAAAGCCTATTGGGCCATTAAGAACTTAAACCTAAACTACACTGCCGCTGGTGAGAAACGACTTCTAGACATAAACGAATTAGAAGAACTTAGACAAGACGCTTACGAAAACGCCAAAATCTATAAAGAGCGAACGAAAAAATGGCACGACAAGCGTATATCTAGGAAAAATTTTAGCATAGGCGATAAAGTGCTCTTATTTAATTCTAGACTAAAATTATTTCCTGGTAAGTTACGATCTAGATGGTCTGGCCCTTTCGAAATAACTAACATATTTCCGAGTGGAGCGATAGAAATCAAAGGAGAAACCGTCAAACCTTTTGTCGTAAATGGGCAACGTCTTAAGTATTACCATCATCTCGAATACGATGAAAACATCGAAGTTTTTAAACTTGACGAACTGCCCGCTCTTTCGAAAAAATAGTTTTCTATTTTTAAATCGTCGAGCTTACGACATTAAACAAAGCGCTTGGTGGGAGACAACCCACATTTATTTATTCTTCTATTTTATTTATTAAAACTTTATTTTTTCTAATTTTTTATTTTTATTTTTCATTTTTAAAGCTTTATTCTATTTTTAATTTTATTTTTAATCATTTTTTATTTTTCATACATCTTATAATAATTATTATAATTATAACTACTATCTATGAATTGAGAAAATATTTCCGTTATAATTATATTTATTATTATAACTTGTTACCTAAGCTTAATTTTAACTTTTTATTTTATTTTAAATAAACACTAGCCTAGTTCTAACTCAATCTTAATATTTTCAACTTCTAGGTTTTTCATTTAACTACTAACTACGATGCAAGAAGTTGACAATATGGAAGTTGTGTTCCGTGGTAGAGGACAAGAAGCAAGATTTAACAAGCTGGCTGAAAGACACATGGAATTGACTTGCTATCCTCACCAACCAACTATGGTGAAGCTTGGTATCGAAGAAAGCATCCTACACCTGCTTAACCAAATCGGTTGGACTGGTTCTCACTTGTTCCGCAAGTTTAGCACTTATCGGAAGCTCACTCTGGAATTCTTGAGCTCACTGACCTATCTTCCAAACTGTGGACAAGGACTGAAAAAAGGAGTTATTCTCTTTAGACTCTTTGGTATGGAGTTTAATTTCTGCATCCGAGACTTTGCTGAAATGTTAGAACTACCTCATGGACCGGATGCATACGCCCAAGTAGCTGAAGAAAATCTTCCATACTGGGAGTTGGAAAAATACTGGGGCAAGATCACTGGAAATGATAACCCTGAAGAGAATGAATTTCAATCTGAGAATATCCACAATCCTGCTTTCCGCTACTTTCACAAGATCCTTGCTCACTACATTTTTGGAAAGCCTGATAATGTCACTGAAGTTACTAGAGAAGAGTTATTCATCATGTTCTGCTCCTCTCAGAATCGCCCGGTCAATGCCATCGCATTCATGCTAACAAACTTCGAGCGCATCACGCAAGACGAAGTTTCACCCATTAGGATTGGCGGATTCGTCACTATGATTGCTAATGCCATAGGAATGAGAGTACCTTTGCTTAGATTGACACCTTTTGGTACCCATACCTCTATGGACATCAATTTCTGCTTTAATCGAGGTATCATCGGTAATCTTGGACCTCATCGGTTTGAATTGCTCATTGATAACAAAGTTTGGTATCAGTTCACCTTACCGAATCCTAGGACAAGTGTGCACAACCCTGCCAACTGGCTTTACTATGGTCAGATTCCTGAGAGAGAGCCCTCACCTGAAACTCCTCAAGCTTATGAACATGTTGATGAGGAAATGCCTGCATCCGAATCTGAACCTGAAACACCACCTGGTTATTATGAACCTCTTCCTGTTGATGAACCGATTCCTGAATATGAACCTTTATCAGAAGACGAGCCTATACCCGAGTACGAGCCTGAGACACCTTCTGAAGATTCTGCTGATGAAAACACTGTTGACATGACTGATGTCGAACTCGAGCCACAACAACCCGCTACGTCCACCGCATCGGTAAATCAAAGGATGCCCAATCTGAACACGCACGAACAAGCAATCAATGCACTACAACAAGATGTACAACATGTGCGCAACGAGCTTCACACTTTGCAAATGCATTTCTTCGATTTCATCGACACCGTCAATGCTCAGTTCGACGAAGTTTTCAAACACATTCAGTCTAATCAAAACAACAATATACGTGGCTAGATGTTACCGTATTAGATTATTAGATTTTTATTTCTAGTTTTAGTAATTTCTATTCCTAGTTTAGATTTACTTTTTTCTGCACTTTTACTTTCTGTTTCTGTTAACACTCAGTACTGGTTTAATATTAAATGCAAAATTCTTTTGATTACTGCTACTGTGTTATGTTACAATGCTATTAACTGCTATATATATTTGCCTGGCTATCACTCTTTGCTGTTAATAGTATTAAAATAAGACATTGTTCTGAACTGATGGACACTTTATGCTGTTAATGGTATCTGTCAGCACTGTCTGGTCACTTGCATGCGTGACCTACCTGCCTGCAACAGGAGACGCCCGTCTCCATCTGTGTGGGGCCGGCTGACACGAAACAAGGGACAGGAGACGCACGTCTCCATGCTCTGCCCCAGCAGACTGGCTGCCTGAGACGCACGTCTCCCAAGGCCAGCAGTCTGTTTGACCACGCAGACCACTCTCTTTCCCTCTTGAATTTTGAATTTGAATTTCAAAATTCATCTTTCAATCTTCCTCATTCTTCCCCTATTTATTCCATTTAAACTCCATTAACCTCATTCATCCTCCATCATTCACCTCTTAAACTCCATTCGTTTCCCATTTCTCTATTCTATTCAAAATTCAAACACCACCATTAATCCATATTAATTCTCCATTTACCACCCCATTTTCAAACCTCACTATAAAACCACACCACCACCACTCTTCTTCCTCACAACTATCATACCATTCTCTACTCTTCTACACTACATTTTTTATTTTTCATTTCCATACTCACCATGCCTCCACGTTCATTAATCCGTAGTGAGCGTCCCGAGCGACCACCTCCCGACCTTTCAAACATTATCTTCCGAGATGATGCTCAACGAACAAAATATGTTGCTTTCTACGAACGTTCGGTTGTTCCCACAAAATTTGTGAACACCGAGTGTCTAGAAACTTTGGGTCTCATTGATGGTGTCACCCGTTTGCTCACTAAATCTAGCCTCCACCATCTTTGTACCGAACCCGTACCTACTTATGAGCCGCTCGTCTTGGAATTTTTGAGTTCCTTCAACTACGACACTCCCTCTACTCAACCATTCTCAACCGGTAGCATCCAATTCCGGATGTTCAACCGTGAATATGCTTTAGATCAAGATGTCGTAGCTTCATATTTGCATTTTAATCATGCTCCAATTGCTCACCGCTCAATCTTTCAAGAACTCAATGGTCGATCCTGGGAGGATCTCGCTTTTGAATTTTGGTTCCATCTCACTGGAGAAAATCCTACCGGTTGGAGAGCTCTTCATGCTTCTCACATTCAAAACCCCGCTATACGTTATTTTCAACGTGTCTTGGGGCATATTATTTTTGCAAGATCCAACAACCACAAGGTAAACCAAAATGAATTATTTTTCCTTTACTGTGCGCTTAACAATATCCGTTTCAATGCCGCACCGTTTATGTTCCAACACATCCAAGGTTTAGTTAACGCCCCCGCTACAAATCCATTCTTGCTTGGAGGCATCATTACTACCTTGGCCTGTGCTTTAGGTCTTGGTGACGAGCTCCTATCACTCTCTCATCTCATGAAGCCTGCTCAGTCACTCGATCTCACCTACTGCCGCGATTCCCACTTGGTTTCACCCCGCCATGATGGCCGATACACTTTGGTTGTCAACAAAGTTCCTATTCCTTATGTCATCCTTCCTTGTCCTGAAAGAATTAACATCCGTTATGTTCAACGTTGGAGGCTTATTGAAGACCACCCTCAAGATGACCAACAAGAACATCCTAATGAACCTATGGATGCAAATGAAGAAGAACTCAACCAAGGGCAAGCTGATGTCAACCAACCTCCTCCAAACAACCCTCCGCCTATCACTCTTGAAGCCATGTATGCTGCTATTCAACGCCAAGATCAACTCGTTCAAGCTATGCAGACAAACCAAACTGAAACAATTAGGCTCATCCGAGAGATGCAACAGGAGCACCGTGACTATGCTATTAGGAACGAAAGTCAATACGCTGAAATTGCCACATATTTGCATGATCTTGACATTCGTGTTAATGACTCTCCTGATAGACGTCGCCGTGTTCGTACAAGAGGCGCGAGCAGTTCTCGAAACCGCAACAATGAGGAGTAGTTCTTATGCACTGAGGACATTGCATCATCTAAGTCTGGGGGAGTCGTATTATTTCTATTTCTTATTTCTTTTAGTTTTATTTTTTTTCCCTTCAGTTATTTCCCTTCCTTGTAATGCTTTTCTAATTCAATAAAGAATATTTATGGAATTTAAGTCTTATAAGTATAATTCCGTTATTTCAATTTCTTCCATTTTCTTGAGCCATAACAAAAAAATTTTACTTTGCTCCTAAACGATAAACGCAAACCCCACACGTTCAAGAAATACGAAGCTACTCAACCACTCAACGCACCGAAACTGAATTAGTCAATATAGTTATTGTCGCAACACTCTAAAACCCCCGAGTATACATAACCGATTTGAATACCCGTTATACCAAAACCATCGATTTTAAGTTTTGAAATAACCCTTAGTAGTTTATTCTAGCAGTCGGCACCGTCTTAGATACAAACTACGCAGAGAGTCGATGAATATAAGTGTATGATCCTCATAATAATTATGTGTTCAACTATAAGAAGAAATGTGCCTACTAAGTAAGGTGATCCTCACAAGATCATTTAACCTAACGGTCGCAAATCTCATATACAAAGAATTTAAAAACTCACTGTCGATTGGTTCAGAAGTCATCTGGTAATGAACTTGGTAGGAAGGACTATTGTCCGATTCCCCACAATCTACAAGTGAATGCTAAGGAGTATACCACATATTGTGCCAGAACTCCATGAGAAGGATCATAGTCACTAACCGACTACTCTGCTATGTGCGTGTCAAGATAATGGGCTTAATGTGATTGCGCGCGAATGAAAAGGGTGAAACATGATGACAAGTCAAATAGGTCGAGCTATAATGGCATGATTCGGATTGGTATGCATACTGGGAGTTGTTTAGTGTTGTTACTATAGGTTTATTGCTAAGATTCGTTACTTCCAAATAAGAACACTATGTAGCTAAGTATGACTGAACGACGTGGTGGAAGTGTGTTTCATTTATCTTTATCTTCTTATTTTGCTTGAGGACAAGCAAAGGTTCAAGTCTGGGGGAATTTGATAACACGATTTTATATCGTATATTTAGCCTAAAATCCATAGATATTTATAGCATTTTCCGTTTATTATGTTAATTTATTATGATATTACGCGTGTATTTGCTTTGTTTCAGGTTTTACACTTCAATTACGACTATTTGCGAAAAGGAAAGAAAATCGAGCTTAAATGACCAATATTTATGCTTAAAAGACGAAAAGGGGTGCTGAAACGAAAGAGGGGTGCAATTAGGACCCAAAAAGCCCAAAAGAGCAATCCAGCCCACGAAGGAAGCAACCCAGGCCACACTAGTAAGCAGAGACGCACGTCTCTGCCACCTCAGCAAAGGGGAGACGCACGTCTCCACCTCCCTAAAGAATCTCCACTTGAGACGCACGTCTCAAGTCAGTCAAGGCCACTCCCTGAAGAATAGGAGACGCACGTCTCCAAGTCCCGGTCTGCAAAAAGTTCCGTTTTTCACGCAAAGCAACTGCAAAGCCTCACCTATAAATAGAGGCAGTCACTTCAGTCCAAAGTGTCTGATTTCCTGCCAACGAAGTGCTGCCGAAATTGTACCGCGAACTGCTTTTCATTATTCTGTTTTCATTTAACCGTCTATTTTCTCACAACGATTTCTACACTGGAAATTGTTGTGAACTTTTCATAGATCTAGCCTTACGTTAGATTTATCGCTTTATTTTCCTTGTTTTTATTTTCTGCCATTTAAATTCCGAAGAACGATCCAGCCAACCTGTGGTGGAAGTTCGAGTACTTCAAGATTCAATTCAATCCAGATTTATTTTAATTCAGGTTTTTTTTATTTACCGCCTTATTTATATTATTTATCTGCATGATATATTATATGCCATTTAATATGCTTATTATTATGAACCGAACCAATATATGTATGTTTAATCGTATTAATATGTCTGGCTAAAATACTAAAGGTGTCGGTATGTAAAGTAAGTTAACCGTAGGGGTCCGAAATAAATTGGCTTAAATTATGTTTTATTAATTATCACTTATTTTTGGTTTATATGTCTAGTTTAATTAGTAAGTCTTAAAACCAATAGAGCGAAAGTTTGAGGGATTAGGACGGTCAAAGGTTAAAATCAATAGAGCGAAAGTTTGAGATCTTTAACTGGATAGTAGACATAGGACATTAGTTTTAAGGACGGCGAAAGCGTATTAAAACTAATTGGAACTTATTTATTTTCAAAAATTGTTTTTACACTCGAGCGGGATGGCGAAAGCGTACGTTAGAGATATTAGCATGTTCCGAGTCAACAGAGCGAAAGTTTGAGATTAGGAGATTTAAATAGATAACAACCTCGTAAAATAGGCATTTTATTAATTACATTGTTTCCAAAAAGCTCTTCTAAAATCTAATGGGATGGCGAAAGCGTACATTAGGATTAGGATAGTAGTCTGACTCAACAGAGCGAAAGTTTGAGACGAGGATTTTTAATCAATTGAATTAGTAAAGATTTTTAATTTAATTATGCAAAAGCCAATGGACCTTCGGATTCCCTGTAGTTAAACGAAATACATACTGATACCTGTCTTTTATTATTATTCTTTATTTTCTCACAATCACTTTCCCTTAGGAATAATCGAAATTTTAGTACTCCTAGCTTTACATAGTAACCTTAGATAACGGTAGATCGATTCATAGTCCCTGTGGATTCGATATCTTTTAAAACTACACGACACGACTGTGCACTTGCAGTTATCAGATTTATAGACACGTAAAGTCGCGATCATCTATTTATATTGTTGTTGAACTATGATACACATCATCTAGTTTCTATTATGCTTAAGTGATATCGAAGATCATCATTGAATAAGTATGAATTAGTTGTCAGGGTTTTGAATAATAGGGTGTTATATATCTAGTTTGAATATGGTTCAAATATCTCAAAACAATTGTGAGCACGACGGTACGGTAATATGTGAGTTAGTTTGTAGGAATGACTTCTAGGATAGATTATCACTAGAAATGTCAAATGGGTCGGGCCGACCCTGTCCGCTTCAGTCCGATGGGCCAATATACTTAAATGGGCTAGTCCGGCCCAGCCCGATTGTTTAATGGGCTACACAAAATGAGCCCGACCCAATTTTCAAAGTCCCGTGCGGTCCGATGGGCCAGCTCGGCCCGTATTTTAATATTATAGTTTTAATTTTATAAAAAGGATGTAATGGATATACAACATAATATAAGTAGAGAGTCATCATAAACGAATATAAGTGATGTTTAAAATATTTATCCATAAATATATAAATGAATACCACAAAAACGTCTATGTAAAAGTACAAAGTAACTTAATATTATCACCAATAGTGATCAAATTTTCTCTTCATCTCACAACCATTTCCTTGATCACATTATTTTGAAAATATATCTTCATCCTCTTTAACTTTTCTTTATCACTTGAAAACACATTTATGCAATCATATCTTATCTCAATCTTTTTTCCCAAAATTTATCAAAATCTTTTTTAATGGGCCAACCCGAAGCCCCCTTGGCGCGATAGCCTGGCTCGCGCTAAATTGTTGGGCTTGTGGGCCGGCATGATGGGCCGAACCCATTTTGACAGCTCTAGTTATCACATTGTATCATCTTGATATGGCAGGGTAAGTTCTTCATATATTTTGTAACTTTGGATCTTACTATTTTATCTACTATGTACTTTTCCACCTTGATTGAAAATAATACATTAACTTTCATTGTCTTCACCGACAATCTTACTCCACCATAAAGAGTATATTCAATTGAAGCTACACCACTCCAAGAATTTTCACATTGTCTTCACCGACAATCATAGTTTTAAAAACTATCAAACTCCACCTAAAGAAGAGTATACTTCACTTGAAATTAAACCACTTCAAGAATTTTCACATGCTGAAAACCAGGTTGAAACTTTATGGTGCAACTTCCATGTCGGTAGGAAGCTCTTCAACCATCGACATAATCTCACAACACACTTTGCATCAATGCCCGTGTGTTAATCCTCTAGCAATAACTCGTCCTTTCCATGACTGCGGAAATGTCATGAGGACACACTTCTCAATTTTCAAATAAGATCATCCTCTCTCACAGCGAGAGAGACATTGCTAACATTTGACTCAAAGTTCTTCTCTAACACTTCCCCATCAGGACACTTATACTTTATAAGTCCAATCTTTCAACATTTCCAATATTTCAGACCTGTTTCATTGTTTTTCTTCACATAAGGCCTTCCTCTAGCAACCAACACTGAGTTTGATGAAGTATTATTCTCACCCTTGAATCTTCTTTCTTCAGAAATAATTTTACTAGCAACTTCTTCATAACTCAGAGTTTCCTTCCCATATACCAAAACAGGTTTAATATGTTCATAGGAAGATAAAAGATACCATATGAGTCTTAAAGCTTTATCTTCATCATCAATCTTGACTCCAATAGTTTCTAATTCAGAAACAATACCATTTAGAACACTTAGATGATCAGATACTTTTGTATGTTCATCCATACGTAAACTATGAAACTGCTCCTTCAACAACAACCAATTTGATATACCCTTTCCTTGATATAACCCTTCAAGTTTCTCCCAAAGCTCTTTGCTCGACGACGTACCAAGAGCATTCGCAAGAATATTCTTAGCCAAAGACATGCAAATTGTACTTGAAGCTCTCAAATCTAATTCCTCCCACTTTTCCTTGTTCATGTTGGAAATGTTTCCTTTCAACGCCTTGTGTAATCCTAATTGTATCAAAACATCATTGACTTGAATTTTTCACAACCCAAAATTGATTCTTCCATCAAATTTCTCTAAATCAATCTTCACTGCACTTGAAAAAGTTGACATTGCAGCCAAGACTTTTCCTGCAGCAAAATAAAATTTTCCAACCAACACAGAGTATAAAATTTATTTTTTGATGTGAAGATCAGACAAAACTGTAACCATAGAGCATACTAAAATTTATACCCCTCGAAACCAAGGCTCTGATACCACTTGTTGGGAAAATAACAAACATAGAGAAAAAAGAGGAACATAATAACAACACAATAGATTAACGTGGAAACTCCAAAACCAAAGAAAAAACCACGATCGTTGTCAAATGACAACCAGAGAATAACACTATGTGAAAATTCTTACAACACTTAGACTACCCTCAACCGCCCAAAGGCCCCCAATACACCAGCACTCTCTAAAGCAAATATTTAACTACCCCTCACAACACTTTAAAACAAGAATATAAGAGAAAATAAAGAAAATCAAATACAAGCTTAAAGTGCTTTTGATTGGTACATCTTGAAAAGAAAAAATTGAATCCTATATATAACCTTGGACTCTCTTTTCCTTCACAAAAATAAGCGATGTGGGACTTCTTCAACATATATATTTTCAACCAAAACTCAACAGTACTTGAATGTCGAATTTCTTAATCAATGGTTGATTTGAATTGAGATTCTTAAGCATATACCAATACGCAATCCCCGTAAGCCATTATTTATTTTAATAGACAATGAGACTAGAAAGCATTGAAATGTGAACAAGTTGAAAATTTTATGAAATGCAAGCATACGGTGGAAGTCTAAGATTTATGATAGATTTCCACTTCATTATTTGCATTTACTTAGTGATTCTTATTGTTGTGTGTATGTGTTGATTCCTAATGAATTTATATATGTGACTCCCTCTAAATATGATACACTTTCTCACTTTCTCTCAAAACTAACCCCAAGTGTTTGGACCACAATCACTAAATCCTAGTGATCAACTTCAATCACAACTATGAGTGATGTTGAATCTTAGAACTCAAGTAGACAAACCTACAATTATGTCAAGTTACTGAAACATAGTGTGATGTACATAAAATAACAAGGTCTCTTGTAAACCTAGCACTCTAAGATCTTCAATGTGAATGCTTAAATTCTAATGTAGGTTTGAGCTCCTATATAGAATAGTGATTCTGGACTTTTATTTATGGATAATTGATTTGATTCCGTCCATAAATAATGCATAATCTGTTGGATAATATTCGTTCCTTAAACCTCTCCAACAAGATATGATTTGTTTCAATTTAAATTCAAATTTAAATCTCCATTTAAATTTGAATTAATCTTCATCCATCTATGTTTGAGAAGGATAAACTTACTTCTTAATAACCACTTTCAATCTCGCCACCAAAAGCTTAGAAATGATACGATACAAACAACCCACAAGACAAATAGGCCTAAACTCATCTTAGGAATTAAAGCAATAAATAAAGTTGTAATTGCTTTAGGAATATACCCACACTTATGAAAATCATTAACAAAATTCACCACCTCATCCTTAACATAAAAACCCAACCTTTTTTGAAAAAGCCAAGAGAAAAACCATCCAGCCCCGAACTCTTATCACAATCACTTAACCACACCACCTCTCTAACCTCCTCCAAAAGAAAGGGAGCTTCAATAAATGATCTATCCTCATCCGAAAGAGAATTGAAATCCATCCCCATCCAAGACCGGTCTATTAAGAACCAATTCGATAAACCTCTTAAAAAAATGATTCTTGACCTCCTCCTTAATATAATTCACCTCCACAAGACTCTTACCATCCCCCAAATTGAGACCTATTAAGCATAGTAACCCACGCCTTCTTAGAAGCAAGCCTCATAGACTCGGACACATTTAAACTTAACCCTTAGAAGCGTTAGCAACAAGAGAATTAAGTACACTAACCGCTTTGTCAACCTCTAAATCAATAATCCTGAAAACTTCCTTATTCTAAACCTTAAATATAGCTTTGAGAATCTTCAACTTTTCGGTAAGAATAAACGCCATCCTACCATGAATCACCACCTTTGTCCAAATTCCTACCACAAAAGGAATGAACTCAACATGATCGAACCATCATGTGAACAATTTGAAAGGCTTAGGACCCCAATTCCGCGAACTAAAATGTAACAAAATAAGACAATGATCGGAAAGACTCATAATACCCACCACCTGACACTCCAACTTCCAATGATCAATGAGAACTTCCGAAACCAAAAACCTATCCAACCTAGTACAATGTTCTGCATAATTTTGCTTATTCAGCTCCAAAATTGCGCAATCGAAGTCGTGCCTTTGACACTTTATTCCTCGAGGCTCCGATTAGCATAAATACCTATAAAAAAAGGAAAAACTATTAAACAATACATAAAACAGATAAAACCTAAAGTATGTGAATATAGACACAAAAGTGGGGATTGTATCACACAAACCATAAGAATAGAATTGTTAAGTGCCACAAATATATACTCAAAATATCGATAATTTGGCACTTAACAACTCTCCCCAACTTGAAACTTTGTTTGTCCTCAAACAATGTCAAATAAATCAGAGAATCAAAAGTAATAAACCAAAGAATTGTGAATCAACAAGTTTAGAAAACCAAAAACAAATGTATGGCTCAATACAAAAAATATATAAACAAAGTAAATACTTACCACTATACTACAACGACAACATGTAAACAAAACGAATCCTAAGTACAAAAATCATGCAAAACATTCTAAAACAATACAAGCTCACATCATGAATCACACCTAGAAAAAATTCATCAATGGATGAAGAACACACAAAGGTGAAGGACTTTTAACACTCATCTAACAATCTTGCAAACAAAAGATTAAATTATGCATTCATCCAAAAATCACATTAAAGATACAAAAGCAAGAATCACAAGGGCTTTTCAAGGTTGTAATGTGGCTTGGTTAACAAACAAGGGATAAGTCCTAAGGCTAATCGAAACAAAAACTTGCCTAAACCTAAGGGAGTGATCAATCCACCAAAGATTCAAACAACAAAATTCCGATTAAACTTCTTCCTTAACTACAAGTTTCTCAAACCAATACATACTACTTATTAGCACAATTATTCGCTTCTCTTTTCTTTTTTATTTTTCAAATTTTTTTCACTTTTTTCTTTCTTTTTCTTTTCTTTTCTTTTCACTTTTTTTTTTCTTTTCTTTTTCTTTCTTTTCAACCTCATAGCAACAACCAAATAAGTACATAATCATTTTTCTCCCCAACTTGAATTCAACCACATCATCATGTGAATACTCCCTACTTTCTAAGGCAAGGTAAAAATTCATACAAAAAATCATGGTTGAGGGTTCAAGAAAACAAAGAATCAATCATCCATGCAAAAATGCCAACTAAACACTCAAAGATAAGCATTTAGCAAAAACAACATGGACATTGACAAAAAGCTCAAAAGGGTTAACAAATGCTGACACACACAAGTTAAATTAACTATTTGGTTATGGTAGTTGTGCTCAAAATGAAACAAAATGCCTTGATCCTTTTCATGCTTTTATAAAATCAATATAAACAAAAAATTAAGCATAATAAAATCCAGTTAAAACAAAGATTGTGGTCTCCAGCATATGTAAACAATAGAAAACTTCCTCACATTTATGGTTTGGGAACTAAAGTGATTTAATCAACAAGCAAGTAATGCAAAAGAATGAATGACATGGTAATTGTATAAATGAAAAGTTTCCTAAACATGCTATGTTATAGAAAGCGATAAATGAGTACCTTGAATGATACGACTTCAAAAACAATATCCTACCATACATCCTTAAGTTGAAACACTCAATCTTTGGAAAATCACCTCAAAAATCTTCGAATTACCGAACAAAATTTGAGTACAAACAACCAAAAAAAATTAGAAAAACAAAACTAATATATACTACTAATTAGCCTTGGTGAAAGTGGGAAAAGGAGTGAACCAAGTGGAATGGGAGCCCCACTAGTACAAAGCAGGAAAACAAAATTCTGCTATGCTCGCTTAACGAGCTCTGCTCCATGATCAGTGGTTTTTACACATGTTTTTACTGTTATTTTTAGTTGTCTTTGAAGTATTTTATTTTATGATTTAATTCATTATTCGTCATTTTATGCTTTGGTATTGTGTTTAAGTGTTTGCAGACTCAGATGAATGAAGTGGAGAAAATCAGTGAAAAAAGTGAAGAAACTGAAGAAAAGCACATCTGCTGGTCACACGCGTCCCCAGACGCGTTTCTCAAAGCTAAACTGCAATTCTCTGGTCACACGCGTTCCAGGACGCGTCTCTCAAGCATAAACGCGTTTCCGCACGCGTCCCATGCCTTGAGGAGAACCAGAAAACCTCCCTCTGCTCAAACGCGTTTGCAGACGCGTGTCACAGACCAAAACGCATGTCCACACGCGTCCAGGAGTGCAAAATTTCAAAGGAAACATTCCCCCTGCCAGGACGCGTCCCCAGACGCGTGTCATTTGAGCCAGACGCATTCCCACACGCGTGTGCACGTGAAGATTTGGGCTTTCTTGCTGAAAAGTCCAGTCAGACAGAAATAAAAGGACCAGAATGCGTTTGGACAAGGGTTCGACGAATTTGGGAGCGAAAATACACTGTGAAAGGCTGGAGAACTCAGATTTGAGGCAAGGATTGAAGAATTCTATGAGCTTTTTCCATTGAAGATTGGATTTCCTTCATTTATCTGTAATGTCTACAATTAACACTATGTTTTTTGTTATTTTTATGAGTAGCTGAACCCCCCACTGCTAGGGGGGTGACCCTGATTCTGATTGTGATGAATTTATGCAATTGATGCAATAACTATTTTACTTTTCGTATTTGTTAATTTGTTCTTCATCCGTTAATAATGCTTTATCCGTCGGAAAAACGGATTCTGAATATGAATGAATAGTGTAGCTGGACGGCATATTATTTGTGGACATGATTAAGAGCATATAATATTTATATCACCTAGGACTAGGGATATCATATTGTAACCGAAATTTCTTGTTATTGGAATGCTTGATCATAACCGTAATTATCTATGGACATAGTAATTAGGTTGTGAGGTCAAAGATCTTTTCACTAAGGCCTTAGGATTAGATACTCTAAAGAACCGGTAATTAACTATGAAAAGTATGTTATTGTATTGAGACAGAAAATTCGTTGCATGAAGAATCATTCACCGTCCCTAGCAACCTACTCATCTCTGTTCATCGTTTTAATATTCTGCTTATTTACATTATTTGCAAAACCAACCAAACAAACCTTTTGAACTTTTGTTTAATTGAAATACTGATAAAACTCTATATCGTCAAGCAGTCCTTGAGATTCGATACTTGGGATTTTCCCATTACTACTACATAGGCAAAATAGTACACTTGCTATTTTACCGATCAAGTTTTTGGCGCCGTTGCCGGGGACAGCCGAAGATTATAGAGTTCTAGATTTATTTCAATTAGAATTTTGTTGCTCTACGACTAAAATTTTATTTTCTGCACTATTTATTTTTCCTAATTCTCATATTTATCTAATCTGTGTATGCGAGGTAAGGCCTCAGCTGAATTTCTTTTTGACGCAGAAATTGAAAGAACTTTGCACGCAAGGCGTAGACAAGCTCGGTTGGCTAATCTGGAACCTGAAGAGGAAATTGTGTCAGTTCATTCCGATTCAGAGTCTGAAAGTGAAGAAGAAACCATGGGTGAAAATCCTCCTCCTCCTGAGAGGCTCCTTGGTGACTATGGTGCTGCAAACACACCGGGGGGAAGACAAACAATTGTCAACCAACCGGTAAATGCTGCAAATTTTCAACTACACCCAAGCACAATCAACCAGCT
Organism: Vicia villosa; assembly: GCF_029867415.1. Classification (NCBI taxonomy): domain Eukaryota; kingdom Viridiplantae; phylum Streptophyta; class Magnoliopsida; order Fabales; family Fabaceae; genus Vicia; species Vicia villosa. The sequence continues at coordinate 53,908 of NW_026705802.1, read as the reverse complement.
TGAAAGGAAACCTTTCACCGGAAAGGTTAACGAAGACGCAAACAAGCATCTGCAGAGATTTTTGACCATGAGCACCACTCTAAAAATTGATGGTCATACCGAAGAAGCAAAGAGATTGAGGATGTTCCCTTTTACTCTAGCAGAAGAGGCAGAGGAGTGGTTCTATTCGCTACCAGCAGGCAGTATCACATCGTGGGGAGAGATGGAAAAAGCTTTCCTAAATGAATATTTTCCAGCGTCAGTCTTTCTACGAAAAAGGTATGAAATTCTGAACTTCAAGCAAAAGGAGGGTGAGTCTTTGGGGGATGCCTATAAAAGGTTCAAGAGGACTTTGGTGGCATGTCCGACACACAATATGGACAAAACTGAACAGATGCAAATGTTTGTGAACGGGCTGAGAATCAAGACAAAGCAGTTAATCGACACAGCAGCTGGAGGCTCAGCAAATTTCACAACAGCCTCTGGTATCATCAAGATCATTGAAGCAATAGCTGCAAATGAGCATTTGGAGCTGTATGATAGGTTTGCCAGTAAACCAGAAGGAATCATTGATCTCAAGCTGGAAACCTCAAAAATCCGAGTTGAAGATGCGATATCGGCTGAAGTTGAAAAAATATTGAAGGCTATGAATATAGGTACACAACAGGTGGCTCAAGTGCAACAAGCTCAACCTGTAATCTGTGAAATTTGCAGTGGTCCTCATCAAACTGTTTGTTGTGTTGCGACTCCCAAGCAAATTGAAGAAATCAAATTCTTGAGGCAAAATAATCCTTATTCCAACACCTATAATCCTGGGTGGAAGAATCATCCCAACTTCGCTTGGAAAGATCAACAACAACAACAAGGCCCTCAGAAAGCGGAGTGGGAAGTAGCTATCGAGAGATTGGCTGGACAATGCTCTCAATTTCAAGAAGAGACAAGAAACAACCATAGGAACACCACAGCTTCAATCAAAAATCTAGAAGTCCAGGTGGGTCAAATAGCACAGCACCTCACTCTACAGGCACAAGGTAACTTTCCTAGTTCAACTGTGAAAAATCCGAAAGACCAAGAGAAGATTAATGCAGTTACAACAAGGAGCAAAAGAGTGGCTGAATCTGAAAAAGAAAAAGAGGAAATAGATGACCCTATGGTAATAGAGGTGGATTTGGAAATAAGAGAAAATCCGAAAGAACCAGAAGTTGTGATACCACCGGTTAACCCAGTTGAAGAAAAAAATAAGAAAGATGCTGAACCGGTGATCAAACTACCTTTCCCCTCTAGAGTGACAAAGAAGAAGTCAAAAGAGAAAGATTTTGAGAAGTTCACTGCCTTGTTCAAAAAGTTAGAGGTAAATCTACCATTCTTCGAAGCACTTGAGCACATGCCCTTGTATAGGAAATTTATGAAGGAGGTGATGGCGAAAAAGAGATCAGTGGAAGGAGAACAAAAGATGGCAACTGAGAAGTGCGGTTTAGTCTCGTCAGCAAGAAGGATCGCAATAAAGAGGAAAGACCCGGGAGCGGTGGCAATACCATGCACTATCAATAACATAACATTTAAAAAGGTACTCCTCGATTCTGGTTCTAGTGTGAGTTTAATGCCTTTGTCAATTTTTAAAAAGCTTGAATTGGAAAAGATTAGTGAGAGTAAGACACAGTTAAGGTTTGCTGATCACACCATTAAGAAATCATATGGGGTAGCTGAAGATGTACTAGTGGAAGTTGATAAGTTTGTATTCCCTGTTGACTTCCACATCATGGACATTCCGGAAGACGAAGAAACTCCTATCCTTCTTGGGAGGCCATTTTTGTCAACAGGCCGCTGCAACCTCGACATTGAAAAGGGGACACTAACGCTGAGATCTTTTGATGAAGAAGTAACCTTGAAGATGTTAGGAGTTAAGAAACATAGGGCGGTTGTAAATGATCAAAATTCTGGTGGTATGACAGAAAGTGAAAAAAAAGACAAAAAGCCTGAGCGGCTCCAAGAAAAAGTTTCAAGCATAGCATCTCGGGTAGAAACAACTCATGAAGCTATCAAAAGTCCGAAGAAGGCTAAGAAAGTCAAGAAAAATGTGGTAAGTGAGTTGAAGAGAAAAGTTGTCCATGCCTTTCATCTTCATGAGTTTTTGGCTGCGGAGGTAAAAAGCAACCAGGTGTGGAATAGAAAATACCCTCCATAATAAAGGGTAATGGACCGTCGAGCCATGCGACGTTAAACGAAGCGCTTTGTGGGAGGCAACCCACAGTTTTAATAATTAATTTCTCTGTTGGTTTGTTTTATTTTCAGGAAATAAAAGGGGCATTTCAAGTGGAAGCTATGGAGTGCATTACCCTCTGTGAGTCACCTCTCTCGAGCTTGTTCTAAAACATTGAGGGCAATGTTTCGTTCAAGTTTGGGGGAGGTTTTACTCTTTGCATTTTAATTTATATTGCTAGTATAATATGTGTAAGACCTACAAAATCATTCTCCCAAATTTTGACCGAAATTTTTAACTTTTGAAGAGTTTTGATCTTAAAGAGCGACCGGGAATAGTATATAGAGATGAAGGGAGGATTGTTTGAGGACAGGAAGTTCAGAATAATGTGGCAAGAAGAGGTTTGTTTAAACACCCTTGGCTCCCGAAGAGAAATACGAGTCTAACGTGTAGATTTGCACCATAGTACGTGCCTCCTGAGAAGTACTCCTCGAGTAGTTTATTGATACAGTCTGGCATAATTCAGATTCACGTGCATGAAGACTGGTTAGAAAAAGAAGATATAAAAAGTTGGCACCAAATGATGAAAAGGCGGTAAAAGGCAACCGGCTCGCTAAGTTGGGTAACTCTCACCCGGTTATTCAGCCCAAAGGAGGTTGATCCCCAAACGTCGTCCAAAAGGACAATATATAACTGCAAAGTTTGAAAATTTCATCGGTAATAAAAAGGTAGCAAATGCTGCTCGTTTGGTGCTAGAAAAAGAAAATAAAAAGCCTTGATCTGTCTCATGCATGTGATGATTATTATAAGAAATACAGTGCCTAATGTGATTGTCCGAATGAAAGAGGAGAAAAATCGGAAAGAGACTTAAGTGCAAAGCATAGTTGGAGAGGTATCCAAAAGGGGAGCTTAAGGTTTAAAGTGGTGGCAGAAACTCGTCGCGTCATGTGAATGTCGGACCAACTGTTTCTTGATCAATACAAACAGATATCTCACGTATGAACACTGGTGTACTCTGAAGATCATTGACTCTTGTATTTGTTGCTTGAGGTCAAGCAACGGTTTAAGTTTGGGGGAGTTTGATCAGTGGTTTTTACACATGTTTTTACTGTTATTTTTAGTTGTCTTTGAAGTATTTTATTTTATGATTTAATTCATTATTCGTCATTTTATGCTTTGGTATTGTGTTTAAGTGTTTGCAGACTCAGATGAATGAAGTGGAGAAAATCAGTGAAAAAAGTGAAGAAACTGAAGAAAAGCACATCTGCTGGTCACACGCCTCCCCAGACGCGTTTCTCAAAGCTAAACTGCAATTCTCTGGTCACACGCATTCCAGGACGCGTCTCTCAAGCCTAAACGCGTTTCCGCACGCGTCCCATGCCTTGAGGAAAACCAGAAAACCTCCCTCTGCTCAAACGCGTTTGCAGACGCGTGTCACAGGCAAAAACGCATGTCCACACGCGTCCAGGAGTGCAAAATTTCAAAGGAAACATTCCCCCTGCCAGGACGCGTCCCCAGACGCGTGTCATTTGAGCCAGACGCGTTCCCACACGCGTGTGCACGTGAAGATTTGGGCTTTCTTGCTGAAAAGCCCAGTCAGACAGAAATAAAAGGACCAGAATGCGTTTGGACAAGGGTTCGACGAATTTGGGAGCGAAAATACACTGTGAAAGGCTGGAGAACTCAGATTTGAGGCAAGGATTGAAGAATTCTATGAGCTTTTGCCATTGAAGATTGGATTTTCTTCATTTATCTGTAATGTCTACAATTAACACTATGTTTTTTGTTATTTTTATGAGTAGCTAAACCCCCCATTGCTAGGGGGGTGACCCTGATTCTGATTGTGATGAATTTATGCAATTGATGCAATAACTATTTTACTTTTCGTATTTGTTAATTTGTTCTTCATCCGTTAATAATGCTTTATCCGTCGGAAAAACGGATTCTGAATATGAATGAATAGTGTAGCTGGACGGCATATTATTTGTGGACATGATTAAGAACATATAATATCTATATCACCTAGGACTAGGGATATCATATTGTAACCGAAATTTCTTGTTATTGGAATGCTTGATCATAACCGTAATTATCTATGGACATAGTAATTAGGTTGTGAGGTCAAAGATCTTTTCACTAAGGCCTTAGGATTAGATACTCTAAAGAACCGGTAATTAACTATGAAAAGTCTGTTATTGTATTGAGACAGAAAATTCGTTGCATGAAGAATCATTCACCGTCCCTAGCAACCTACTCATCTCTGTTCATCGTTTTAATATTCTGCTTATTTACATTATTTGCAAAACCAACCAAACAAACCTTTTGAACTTTTGTTTAATTGAAATACTGATAAAACTCTATATCGTCAAGCAGTCCTTGAGATTCGATACTTGGGATTTTCCCATTACTACTACATAGGCAAAATAGTACACTTGCTATTTTACCGATCACTCCACTTAGCGGACACAGCAGAACTCAGAAAAATCAAAATTGCACTAGTTGTTCTAATCACTCACCACTTTACCTAAATACCTCATAAACAGAAATATAAACAATATTTACAACCGTTGGGGTGCCTCCCAACAAGCACTTGTTTTACATCGTTAGCTTGATGCCATTATTGTTTCGGTGTTTGGAAAGTAGCTTCCTCTCGTCATGCCTTGGTGACGTCTCACCCCACAAGCCTAAAGTAAGTGTTCTAACCAAGCACACAACAAATGTTACGGGTACAAATATATACAATGATTAAATGAACATAAAGGAAAACACAAGTATACAAATATGTACATGAACAAACACATATATACAAACATGAAAAACATATAACTATTAACATACACATAGAGAAAGTTGGTGAATGTTGGATGCACAAGTTGAAAAGTGAAGATTTGTAAGTAAAGAGCTAATCCGAGATCAACATGTTTCACCAACATTCACCAACAAAAGTATACTTGTATGTAACTTATACAAGTAAAACTATATGGTGAACATAAACAAGTAAACATGTACAAGTAAGTATATATACAAGTGAAATTATACAAGTAAATATATACGATATATACAAAGCTCAAAACCACAGAAACTATTGCGATGCAATTCAACCATCCCCGGCAACGGCGCCATTTTGTTGAAGCAGACATAGCGGAAAGCAACAAAAGATTTGGAAATATTGATCCAGGAATTATCGTCTTCAGAGATGGAGAGATTCCATTCAACAATTTCTACGGTTTTGAGCTCGGGTTTGAAGAACGAAAAGTAAACAAAGATACGGATAAAAAAAGAATAGACACATTCTTAGAAGAGAAATAACTTATCATGCATGCAAATATATTCACTCTTCACAAACATAAACTTACCGACCCATTATACTTAACCTACGATACTCATCTATGTTATCACGTATCTTTTACATAAGCGTCCATCTCTGGAGCACAAACGAGATCATCTCACAACTAAAGTTATCTCTAACGCGAGGCTGCGAGAACATCCGTATTCTCACGTCGGCGATCTCTCGCGCGCCGTTCAAATACGAAAGCATTACGTACATATACAAACAGTGAATGATAACTCTAAATCTATCTCTAGAGTTCAGAACCAACAAATTATCATCCTAGATAAAGATTTAAGTAGTTTATGTCTAAAGCAACTTAAATCTCCAGCACAGAGCAAAAATCTAGAACAACATCAACACAGATTTGTAAAGCAAGTTAAATATAACATTATAATCAGTAAATATACATAATATTCGAGTAACTATACACACAAATCCAACACAAATAAATACATAGAGAATCGAAGAGATAAACCAAACATCTCGCAGGTTGTCAGCTTTGGTTGGTGAGAAATCCCCCTCCAATCTTCCAAGTGCATGACCCGGTGTTATTTTCTAAGCTAATCCTAGTCTAAGAATGAAAATGATGGAGTTGGAACCAAAAACTCTCTAAAACCATGACCCTGACATGTACAAATGTAAGAAATATAAAAGCAATTATGCGCAGGTCCGCTAAGCGGGATGAGGCCGCTAAGCGGAACACACTTATTCACAAAATATCTGCAACAGTACACGTAAGCTCGCTTAGCGAGTGGCCTCCGCTAAGCAGACATAAAAATCTGGTTCACCTCTAGAAAGTGCGCTGGACGGTCGCTTAGCGGACTATTCTGCATAATTTTGCTTATTCAGCTCCAAAATTGCGCAATCGAAGCCGTGCCTTTGTACTTTATTCCTCGAGGCTCCGATAAGTATAAATACCTATAAAAACAAAGGAAAAACTATTAAACGATACATAAAACAGATAAAACCTAAAGTATGTGAATATATACACAAAAGTGTGGATTGTATGACAAAAACCATAAGAATAGAATTGTTAAGTGCCACAAATATATACTCAAAATATCGACAATTTGACACTTAACATACAAGCATTACCATCAAGCTTGATACTTGTTTAGGTATACATGTGGGTTTTTGTTGCCCTATAAATGTTTGTAGTCTTGGATTTATCGTCTAAATTTATGCTGCATTTGAAAGGGTGTTTCGTACATATCATTGCTTTTTCCTTTTATTTACTACGGTTATATTATGTATGTTAGATAAAACTTCAAGACTTATTGAAAATCATGAGCAACTTTTTTCATAAACCTTTCAAGTGTATTTGGCAAATAAAAGCATGGGATATTGTGTTTCCATGGAAGAACCACGACACTGACTCTTTTGAAAAAGAAGAAATAACAAAACTTAAAAGGGAGCATGCAGCTAACGTAAAATGGATTAATGATACTATACAAGAGATGGAGGAGAAACGCTGTTGGGATAAGGAAGAAACGGAAAGAGAAATTCAAATTCTTCTTAAGACCGTTTAGGCTTTATATTCTTCTGGTTTTACACACACACACACACACACACACACACACACACACACACACACACACACACACACACACACATATATATATATATATATATATATATATATATATATATATGAGAATATTTTCTTTATATTAGAATGTGGAGAATGAATCTGAACCATTAGATTTTAAAATAAATGATGGAGATTATGTGCACTACAAAAAAGATGCTCTGCAGCGACGTGGATACCACGTCGCAACATGCAACATCACGTCACAACAAAAAACTAGCGACGTGAGCGCCCACGTCGCAGGAGCACGTGTGGCAACTCAGTAGCGACGTGGAGAGCACGTCAGAAGGTAGCGACGTGACTCCAACGTCGCAATAAAGAAACATGGGAAACATCTCCCTGCACACAGAGCAGGTGTGGCAGGTGTGGGGAAGTGTGATTTTGACTTTTGTAGCGACGTGGCTTTCACGTCGCTACATTGAATGCTATTTTTTTTTTTAAATTTAATCACGCAGGATGAATTGTATTTTTATATAATAAATTAATTAACTTATATAATAAAATTTATATATAATAAAATATATATAATAAAGTTTATATATAATAAATTTACATAATAAAATCTATAAAATAAAATTTATATAATAAAATCTATAAAATATAATTTATATAATAAAATTTATATAATAAAATTTTATAAAATAAATTCATATAATAAACTTTATATAATAAATTCAATTAAATAAAACTAAAAATTGAAAACTAATATTTTAATGAATTAAAATGTAGAATAAGTTACATAAATATAAATTAAAAACAAATAAAATATAAAATGTTTTTAAGAGGCATCATCATCATTCGGAAAATATTTATCAGGATTAAAATCATCATCCACTCCGTCATTCTCTGGCTCTTGAGGAGGAACATTATTGTAATTTCCACCTCCTTGCATAAATCGTCCCATCTGCTCCTCCATCTCAGCTTGCTTCTTCAAAATGCCCTCTATCTGCCGCGCATGCTGCTCCTCCATATCAGATTGCTTCTTCCGCATCATCTCCATCTGGGCCTCATTTTCGCGTCTCGCCAATTGCCTTATTAATTCAGTTTATTCCCGTGTGAAATTTGGTTGATGCGATCCACCCTCTCCATCCTGAACTCTTTGAAACAGATTGCGATCACCAGCTCTATAGCTGGACGCCAAATTTCCATCCCCAAAAAAGCAACCATTAGGCCCTTTTTCTTTAATAACCTCACACCAAATATAGTGATCAACATCAGCGTTAAGTGGCTCCCCCTCTGCTGGCATGTATTGAGGATTATTTTCCAGAAAAATGGCAGGCAATCTATCATATTCTTCCTGCACACATATTCAATAAAAAAAATTTAAGTTAAATATTTACATGCATATTTAATTATACTAAATAAATATGTACATACTATAAATTAAAATATATTAAAAAGTTGCCACATGATTTTCACGCCATAACTTATGATTTGCCACGTGGCAATTTATCAATTGCCACATGAAATTCACGTCACAAATTTTTTATTAATTTAAAAAAAATAAACAACGTAAATTTCACTTACAAGATACATCCTCGTGCACTCGTCGACAAAACCTCCGGATCTCCTTGTCCGGGTCCTCGAAAGCAGCTCAGGCATCAATGATTTTCTCCCCAACTCCTTAGCCTAAATAATATAATTAAAAATAATTAATAAAATATATTATGAATAAAGATGTAACTTAAAAATTTTAAAATTTTTACCAATCGTCGGGCATGCTCCGCGGTGCTAATACTTCCAACTGTATTGACACAACCGCCCTTTTCAGATGCCCTCATCTTCTTAAAAGTTTCTGATTTAGCCTGGAATTCTGGAGTCCTCCAATATGTAACAAGCTCCTGAAAAACCTCCTCGCCTATCCAGCTAGGACGGATGCCGTGAAGCTCATAACTCTCCCTTACTCGCCGCAGCATATCAGACATTCTTTTAGAGCATCTGGTATTGAAAACTTTCTGAACCATTTTTTCACGCAATAGATCCCACACACATTTCTCCTGCAATGTTGTATGACATTAAAATAAAATGTTAAGTAATTATAATGAGAATTTCATTTAAATAACCATAACTAAAAAAATAAATTAAATGCACAACTTAAATAAATAACAATACCTTAAACATTCCAAACCATTCATCTTTATTTTTGACATCCCCATAGCTCTTAAAAGCTGATTTATACATCTGCTGAATTATATAAACAATCCTAGCGGCAGTCCGACTCGGCGCAAAACTGAAACAAAAAATGAAAATATTAGATATAAATTTATACAAAAAATGAAAATGCATACATACTATAAAAGTTTTTAAATAGGAAACTTACTTGCTTCCTTCGGGCCGAATCCAAAATCTACCGTCAATGACATGAACCTCATCGGGATCATCCCTCCCACGAAGATCAGCTCCATCTATCTCATCAACTGCCTCATCAACCTCACATGCTGGTACATGTGTGGGATGTGGGGTGCGTGAGCCTCCAGCCTGTGTGGAGCGTGGACTGGGAGATCGTCCAGCCTGTGTCGGACGTGGACAAGGAGATCGTCCAGCCTGTGTCGGATATGGACGGGTGATCGGAAAAATAGCAAGTGTACTATTTTGCCTCTTGTAATAATAGGGAAAATTCCCCGAATGTCGATCTCAGGGACTGCGCAGGAATAATGAGTTCAATTCAAGGTTCAATTAAACAAAAACTTCAATGGGGTTTTGTTTGGTAATTATAACTTAACGAAAAATAGAATAAGCAGTAAATGAAATTGACTTTGTAACAAAGATGAGTAATATGCTAGGGATAGTGGATGATTGACAATGTAACAACTCTGAAATTTCTATTGCAACAACTTATTTTAAATAATCAATTACCGGTTCTTAAGGTTGTTTGATCCTAAGTCCTTAGTGAAAAAACCTTTGATCCTTCATCCTAAACCCTAAGTCCTTAGAGGTTTACAATGAAATCAAGCAATTAAGTTATCAAGAATATCCGGTTACTATAAGGTATTCCTAGTCCTAGGTAATATCTATTATAGCATATTCTCATGAAAGCATTATCAATGGTGGTCCGCCTAAATGATAATCATAGATCAATTCCAATTTGTCCGAAAGGAAAAGCATTAGAAACATCAAGAGAATAAATCAACAATTAAAAACATGATTGTTATTGCAATTGCAAACTCAGAGTCATTACAAAGTTAAATCAGAGCCACCCCCTAGCATTGGGGGGTTTAGCTACTCATAGTATTCAAAGAAAACACAATATAGAATAAAGACATTACAAGAAATTGGAGGAGATTGAATCTTCAATTGCTTCCGTTCATGAAGATCTTCTTCTCTCCCAAACCCTTGCTTTCTCCAATCTTTTATCGTATTCTTTTCTCTAATCTGTCCAAAGTGTCTCTTTTCTTTTCCCTAAGGTTGTTTTTATACTCTCTCTTCTATTCCGGTTGAAACCAAATGCCAAGAATACCCTTCATGATCCTGTTTGAGTGAGGAAGCGTAAAAACACATATTCAGCCCGCGCTCATCAACACGGGCCGTGTTCCTGCACACGGGCGCCCGTGTTGATCCTCTGACTTTGGTTCAAACTCGCATTTCCAGCCACATTTCAACACGGGTGCCCGTGTTGATTAACACGGTCCGTGTGAACCCTTAACTTCATAATTTGGCTTTGTGTTCTTCATCAAAGTTGTAGCCCTTTTCGTTAGCGAAATTTTGCCACCGGAACTGCGTCATTCCGAGTTACGAAGCTCTAGTTATGATCAAAATACTACACGCATATCACGATGAGAAACATGCTGAAAATTTCCATATCTCACACTTGCTAACACAAGTCGTGTCAGCCCCGTGACTTTCATCTCTTTTGCATTTTCTTTGCCACGCTTCATCCTACATGGCCAGTTTCATGTGACACAGGCGGTCGTGTCAGACCTCATGTAGCTTGACTTTTCACTTCCTTCAAAACTCCCCTTTTTGTACTTTTTGGCATTGATTTGTCTCGATTTATTCCTTTAAGCCTGCAAACAGTAAAATACACAACCAAAGCATAAAATGTAGAATAAAGAAATAAAACACTCAATAACATAACTTAAACATACTTAAAAACAACGGTAAATATATGTGTGAAAACCACTGATCAAACTCCCCCAAACTTAAACCGTTGCTTGACCTCAAGCGACAATTACAAAAGTTAATGACCCTCAAAGCACATGGTGTTCATACGTGAGATATCCGTCGGTACTGATCAAGAAACAGTTGGTTCGGCATTCACATGACGCGACGAGTTTTGTTACCACATTAAACCTCAAGCTCCCGTTTTGGATACCTCTCCAACTATGCTTTGCACTTAAGTCTCTTTCTGATTTTCCTCCTCTTTCATTCGGACAATCATATTAAGGCACTGCATCTCTTATAATACTCATCACTTGCATGAGACGAATCAAGGCTTCTTATTTTCTTTTCGTGGCACCAAACTAGCAGCATTGGCTACTTTTTATTACCGATGAAATTTTCAAACTTTGCAGTTATATATTGTCCTTTTGGACGACGTTTGGGGATCAATCTCCTTTGGGCTGAATAACCGGGTGAGGGTTACCCAACTTAGCGAGCCGATTGCCTTTTACCGCCTTTTCATCATTTGGTGCCAACTTTATATCTCTTTATTTTTTTTCAACCAGTCACCACGCAAGTGAATCTGAATTATGCCAGACTGTATCAATAAACTACTCAAGAAGTACTTCTCAAGAGACAAGTACTATGGTGCAAATCTACACGTTAGACTCGTATTTCTTTTAGGGAACCAAGGGTGTTTAAACAAACCTCTTCTTGTCACATTATTCCGCACTTCCTGTCCTCAAACAAACCTCGCTTCATCTCTATATACTATTCCCGATCGCTCTTTAGGATCAAAACTTTCTTCAACAAAAATTAAAATTTCGGTCAAAATTTGGGCAGAATTCACTATATGGTTTCACATCATACCAATAACATAAAAATAAAATGCAAAGAGAAGAACCTCCCCCAAACTTGAACTAAACATTGGCCTCAATGTTTCAGAACGAGCCTGAGAGAGGTGACTCACAGAGGGTAATGCACTCTAATGATCACTTCCAAGCTTTCACCAGAGACGTCCTCTTTTATTTCCTGAAAATAAAATAAACAAACAGAGAAATTAATTATTAAAAGTGTGGGTTGCCTCCCACAAAGCGCTTCGTTTAACGTCGCATGGCTCGACGGTCCAATACCCTTTATTAAGGAGGGTATTTTCGCTTCCACACCTGGTTGCTTTTCACCTTCGCAACCAAAAATTCATGATGATGAAAAGTATGGACAACTTTTTTCTTCAATTCACTTCCCACATTCTTCTTCTCACCTTGCTCTTTCTTAGGACTTTTGATAGCTATATGAGTTGGTTCCACCAGAGAGGCTATGCTTGAAACTTTTTCTTGGAGATGTTTAGGGCTTTTGTATTCTCCCTCACTTTCGATCATACCAACAGAAGCTTGATCATTTACACCTGCACTTTGTTTCTTGACTTCTAACATCTTTAAGGTTACTTCTTCATTAAAGGCTTTCACCGTCAGAGTCCCTTTCTCAATGTCAAAGTTGCAACGACTTGTCAACAAAAATGGTCTCCCAAGAAGGATAGGAGTTTCTTCATCTTCAGGAATGTCCATGATGTGGAAGTCAACAGGGAATACAAACTTATCAACCTCCACTACTACGTCCTCAGCTACCCCATATGATTTCTTGATGGTGTGATCAGCGAACTTCAACTTTGTCTCACTTTCACTTATCTTTCCCAATTCAAGCTTTTTAAAGATAGATAATGGCATTAAACTCACACTAGAACCAGAATCAATTAGTACCTTTTTAAACATTCTGTTCTTGATGGTACATGGTATCGCCACCGCTCCAGGGTCTTTCTTCTTGATGGGAATCTTCCTTGCTGGAGAGACTATACTACACTTTTCAGTTACCACTTCAGGTTCCCCTCCTACAGGTCTCTTTTTAGAAATCACTTCTTTCATGAATTTCTTGTACAAAGGCATATTCTCCAGTGCTTCAAAGAAGGGTAAGTTAATCTCTAACTTTTTGAACATTGCAGCAAACTTCTCAAAATCCTTCTCTTTTGAATCCTTCTTGGCTACTCTAGAGGGGAATGGTAATTTAATCACCGGTTTAGCCTCCTTTTTATTTTTCTCTTCAAGTGGCTTAACCGGTAGTACCACTACTTCAGGTTCTTTCACATTCTCTCTTATTTCAAGATCTACCTCTATTACCAAGTTGTCATCTATTTCCTTTTTTTCTTCAGACTCTGGTATTTTATGACTTCTTGTTGTGACAGCATTGATATTCTCTTGGTTTTTTGGATTTTTCACAGTTGAGCTCGGAAGGGTACCTTGTGCCTGTAGAGTGAGATGTTGTGCTATCTGACCCACTTGAACTTCCAGATTTTTGATTGAAGCTGTGGTGTTCCTATGGTTGTTTCTCGTCTCTTCTTGAAATAGAGAACATTGTTCGACCAGTCTCTCAATAGCTACTTCCCATTCTGCCTTCTGAGGCACTTGTTGTTGCTGATCTTTCCAAGAGAAGTTTGGATGATTCTTCCACCCCAGATTATAGGTGTTAGAATAAGGATTGTTCTGCTTCAAGAACTTGATCTCTTCAATTTGTTGAGGAGTTGCAAAACAATATACAGTTTGGTGAGGACCTTGGCAAATTTCACAGATTACAGGTTGAGCTTGTTGGACTTGAGCAACCTGTTGAGTACCTATATTCATCGCCTTCAATCTCTTTTCTATCTCTGCAGCTATTGCATCTTCAACCCGAATTTTTGAGGTTTCCAACTTCAGATCAATAACTCTTTCCGGCTTATTAGTACACCTGTCATACAACTCCAAATGCTCATTTGCAGCTATCGCTTCAATGATCTTGATAATTCCGGAGGCTGTTGTGAAATTTGTTGAGCCTCCAGCTGCTGTATCGATTAACTGCTTTGTTTTCATTTTCAGCCCATTGACAAATATTTGCATTTGGTCGGTTTTGTCCATGTTGTGAGTGGGACATGCTACTAGGGTCCTCTTGAATCTTTTATAAGCATCTCCTAAGAGTTCACCCTCCTGCTGCTTGAAATTCAAAATATCATACCTCTTCCTTATAAAGACCGAGGCGGGAAAATACTCATTCAAGAAAGCCTTTTCCATTTCTTCCCATGACGTGATGCTGCCCGCTAGAAGGGAATAAAACCACTCTTCTGCTTCTTCTGCCAAGGTGAATGGGAACATTCTCAGCTTCTTGGCGTCTTCTGTATGACCTTCGATTTTCAAAGTTGTACTCATGGTCAGAAACCTTTGTAGGTGCTTGTTTGCATCTTCATTAACCTTTCCGGTGAAAGGCTTTCTTTCGAGCTGAGTGATGGTGCTTGGATGCAATTGAAAATTAGGAACATTCACCGGTTGGTTGATAATTGTTTGTCTTCCCCCCGGTGTATTTGCAACACCATAGTCTCCAAGAAGTCTCTCAGGTAGAGGTGGATTCTCGCCCATAACTTCTTCTTCACTTTCAGAATCTGAATGAACTGTCACAACTTCTTCTTCGGATTCCAGTTTATTTTGACGAGCTTGTCTACGCCTTGCGTGCAAGGTTCTTTCAATTTCTGCGTCAAAAGATAAATCAGCTGAGGACTTTCCTCGCATACAAAGATTAGAGCAGATTAGTCGAAATTAGAAAAGAAATAAAAATGCAGAAAATAAAATTTTAGTCGCAGAGCAACAAAATTCTAACTGAACTCAACTTAAACTCAATATTATGGCAGTCCCCGGCAACGGCGCCAAAAACTTGGTGTGGTATAGTCTCGACAGCAAGAAAGATCCCAATAAAGAGGAAAGACCCTGGGGCGGTGGCGATACCATGCACTATCAAGAATATAGCATTTAAAAAGGTACTCCTCGATTCTGGGTCTAGTGTGAGTTTAATGCCTTTGTCCATTTTCAAAAAGCTTGAGTTGGAAAAGATTAGTGAAAGTAAGACCCAGTTAAGGTTCGCCGATCACACCGTTAAGAAATCATATGGGGTAGCTGAAGATGTACTAGTGGAAGTTGATAAATTTGTATTCCCTGTTGACTTCCACATCATGGACATTCCGGAAGACGAAGAAACTCCTATCCTTCTTGGGAGGCCATTTTTGTCGACAGGCCGCTGCAACCTCGACATTGAAAAAGGAACGCTGACGCTGAAATCTTTTGATGAAGAAGTAACGTTGAAGATGTTAGGAGTCAAAAGACAGAGGGCGGTTGTGAATGATCAAACTTCTGATGGTATGACAGAAAGTGAGGAAAAGAACAAGAAGTCTAAACAGCTCCAAGAAAAAGTGTCAAGCATAGCCTCCCGGGTGGAACCATCTTATGTAGTTGTCAAAAATCTTAAGAAAGCTAAGGAAGTCAAGAAGAAGGTGGAGGAGAAAGAGCAAGGAAAGAAGAAGAATGTGGGAAGTAAATTAAAGAGAAAAGCGGTGAATGCTTTTCGTCTTCATGAGTTAGTGGTTGCGAAAGTGACAAGCAACAAGGTTTGGAAAAGGAAATACCCTCCATAATAAAGGGTAACGGACCGTCGAGCCATGCGACGTTAAACGAAGCGCTCCGTGGGAGGCAACCCACGGTTTTAATAATTAATTTCTCTGTTTGTTTATTTTATTTTCAGGAAATAAAAGAGGACGTCTCTGGTGAAAGCTTGGAAGTGATCATGAGAGTGCATTACCCTCTGTGAGTCACCTCTCTCGAACTCGTTCTGAAACATTGAGGTCAATGTTTAGTTCAAGTTTGGGGGAGGCTCTTCTCTGAGCATTTTATTTTTATGTTAGTTTTATGTTATTGGTATGATGTGAAACCATAAAGTGAATTCTGCCCAAATTTTTACCGAAATTTTAAATTTTTGTTGAAGAAGTTTTGATCCTAAAGAGCGATCGGGAATAGTATATAGAGATGAAGCGAGGATTGTTTGAGGACAGGAAGTGCGGAATAATGTGACAAGAGGTTTGTTTAAGCACCCCTGGTTCCCTGAAAGAGATACGAGTCTAACGTGTAGATTTGCACCATAGTACTTGTCTCCTGAGAAGTACTTCTCGAGTAGTTTATTGATACAGTCTGGCATAATTCGGATTCACTTGCATGATGGCTGGTTGAGAAAAAAAAAAAAAGAGAGATATAAAGTTGGTACCAAATGATGAAAAGGCGGTAAAAGGCAATCGGCTCGCTAAGTTGGGTAACCCTCACCCGGTTATTCAGCCCAAAGGAGATTGATCCCCAAACGTCGTCCAAAAGGACAATATATAACTGCAAGGTTTGAAAATTTCATCGGTAATAAAAAGTAGCCAATGCTGCTAGTTTGGTGCCAGAAAAAAATAATAAGAAGCCTTGATCCGTCTCATGCAGGTGATGATTATTATAAGAAATGCAGTGCCTTAATATGATTGTCCGAATGAAAGAGGAGGAAAATCGGAAAGAGACTTAAGTGCAAAGCATAGTTGGAGAGGTATCCGAAACGGGAGCTTGAGGATTAATGTGGTAACAAAACTCGTCGCGTCATGTGAATGCCAAATCACTGTTTCTTGATCAGTACAGACGGATATCTCACGTATGAACACCGTGTGCTTTGAAGGTCATTAACTTTTGTAGTTGTCGCTTGAGGTCAAGCAACGGTTTAAGTTTGGGGGAGTTTGATCAGTGGTTTTCACACATATTTTTATCGTTGTTTTTAAGTATGTTTAAGTTTTGTTATTGAGTGTTTTATTTCTTTATTCGTCATTTTATGCTTTGGTTGTATGTTTTAATGTTTTCAGGTTCATATAGAGAAACCGGAGTAAATCAGTGCGAAACTCGGAAGTTTTGAAGGAATTTCAAAAACATGCTACAGGAGGCCTGACACGGGTGGCCGTGTTGCTCAACACGGGCCGTGTCAGGAAGAGCGCTAGGAGCAAAGTTTGAGAAGAGAGGAAAACAGTGGTGCAACACGGGTACCCGTGTTGCTCAACACGACCCGTGTTGCTAAGTCTGGGACCAAGTGTTAAAAATAAATATTACAGGGGACCAACACGGGTGCCCGTGTTGCTCAACACGGCCCGTGTTGGGTTTGACGCTGATTTCAGTGAATTTTATGATTTTGTTCAGTGGTTTGCCTGCAAGGGTGTTTTTGGTATTTCCAACCAACTTAAGTGAGTCTGCACTATTTAGGAGAGTTTTCAAGATGAATTAGGGATCTTTTTTTGCCACACGAAGAATTGGAGGATTGAGAGAAGAAGCCTATGCAATTGGAGAAGAACGGAGAACTCTCATGAGCGGAAGCCATTGAAGACCAAAGTTCATCATCTCTATTGTAATGTCTTTATTTGATATCTTTGTAATTTCTTTGGATGATATGAGTAGCTAAACCCCCCAATGCTAGGGGGGTGTCCCTGATTAACATTTGTGATGATTTTGAATTCCGAATTTCAATAACATGTTTCTCTTTTACATTCAATTTAATGGTATAAGGTTTTTAATGCTTTCCTCGTCGGACCAACTGGATTGATTTATGACTGACAATTAGGATTGACCTCCATTGTTAGGGTTTTTATACCATTATATTATAGTAGATATCACCTAGGACTAGGGATACCCTATAGTAACCGGATTGTTCTTGATTATAATAATATTTGATTTGATCACTAATTTCGAAGGACTTTGGGATTAGGATTTCAATGTTCAAAAGTTTGCCCACTAAGGACTTAGGAGCAAATACCCTTAAGAACCGGTAATTGATAAGTTGAACTTTGTTAATGAAATAAGGGTTCAGAATTGTTACATGTTAATGCACACACCTACCCTGGCATGTTACTCATATTTGGCCAATTCAACCTTTTTAAGTTTATTTGCAATTTAATTTGTAATCACAAAAACCAAAACCCCAAGGCTTTTTGTTTAATTGAAGTGCGACTAACTCTATAATCTCACGCAGTCCTTGAGATCGATATTCGGGGAATTTTCCCTTTATTACTACAGAGGCAAAATAGTACACTTGCTATTTTACCGATCAAGTGTACTATTTTGCCTCTTGTAATAATAGGGAAAATTCCCCGAATGTCGATCTCAGGGACTGCGCAGGAATATCGAGTTCAAATTATAGATCAATTAAACAAAAACTAATATTGGGGTTTTGTTTGCAAATTGTGACTAAATAATAATTAAAATAAGCAGAAAAGTAAATTGGCTTTTTGACAAATATGAGTATTATGCTAGGGTAAAGTGTGTGATTGTTCCTGTAATAACCTTGGATTTAGATCTCCTCAACAAGTTCATAGTATTCAATTACCAGCCCTTTAGGATATTTTCCCCTAATTCCTTAGCGGGAAAACCTTTGAACATTCATCCTAAATCCTAAGTCCTTAGAGAATTATGATGAAATCAAGCCTTTATGTTATCAAGAGTTAACCGGTAACTATAGGGTATCCCTAGTCCTAGGTGATATCTACTATAGTCTAATCGTACAAAAACCTTAACAACCGCTGTCCAGCTGGTTGTTAACCGTAAATCAATCTTGTTGGTCCGACAAAGAAAGCATAAAAACCTCGTACAATTAAATTAAATAAGAAAACAATCTATTGATGAACTCAGGAATTCAAAATCATTACAGAATCAAATCAGGGACACCCCCTAGCATTAGGGCTTAGTTACTCATATTGTTCAAAGAAAACAAATTATAAAATAGATACATTACAAGAATTTAGATGAAAGTTGATCTTCAATCGCTTCCGTTCATGAAGACCTTCTTCTCTCCCAAACCCTTGTTTTCTCCAATCTTCAATCGTGTCTTCTCCTAGCCAAAAAGTCTCTTTTCTTTTCCCTAAGGTTGTTTTTATACTCTCTCTTCTATTCCGGTTGAAACCAAATGCCAAGAATACCCTTCATGATCCTGTTTGAGTGAGGAAGCGTAAAAACACATATTCAGCCCGCGCTCATCAACACGGGCCGTGTTCCTGCACACGGGCGCCCGTGTTGATCCTCTGACTTTGGTTCAAACTCGCATTTCCAGCCACATTTCAACACGGGTGCCCGTGTTGATTAACACGGTCCGTGTGAACCCTTAACTTCATAATTTGGCTTTGTGTTCTTCATCAAAGTTGTAGCCCTTTTCGTTAGCGAAATTTTGCCACCGGAACTGCGTCATTCCGAGTTACGAAGCTCTAGTTATGATCAAAATACTACACGCATATCACGATGAGAAACATGCTGAAAATTTCCATATCTCACACTTGCTAACACAAGTCGTGTCAGCCCCGTGACTTTCATCTCTTTTGCATTTTCTTTGCCACGCTTCATCCTACATGGCCAGTTTCATGTGACACAGGCGGTCGTGTCAGACCTCATGTAGCTTGACTTTTCACTTCCTTCAAAACTCCCCTTTTTGTACTTTTTGGCATTGATTTGTCTCGATTTATTCCTTTAAGCCTGCAAACAGTAAAATACACAACCAAAGCATAAAATGTAGAATAAAGAAATAAAACACTCAATAACATAACTTAAACATACTTAAAAACAACGGTAAATATATGTGTGAAAACCACTGATCAACGGGGAGATCGTCCAGGCTGTGTGGGGCGTGGACTAGGAGATCGTTCAGCCTGTGTCGGACATGTACTGCTGGATCCTCCCGTCTGCTGGAAGGATGAAGTCATCTGGATGGGATATGAAAAACCAGATCCTCCAGTCTGCTGGAAGGATGAAGGCATGCCAGTATGGGCGAATGGAAAGCTGGGCGGGGGCACACCAGTATGTGTGAATGGAAAGCTAGGTCCTCCTGCCTACTGGAAGGACGAGGGCACACCAGGATGCTGGAAGGATGGCGGCATCTGAGTCGATGGGAAAGGAAAACTGGATCCTGAGTACTAGAAAGATGCAGGTACCCCTGACGGGAATGTGTGGGAGGAGAGTAATGGGGTAAAAGCCTGAGTACTGGCTAAAGACATAGGATCAACATGACTCTGAGGGGGGGACACACGGCCGAGTGAGGCGTGTCACATACTACTATCCTCGGACGTTGGGACTTCTTACCGCTATCTTTACTTTTAGGTGGCATTTTACCTATTTTATTATTCATAAACAAAGATAATAAATTCATTAAGATCAATATATATTCATTAACAAATTAATAGATATTCATTAATACATAAATAGATATTTAATAGATATTCATTAACACATAAATAGATATTTAATAGATATTCATTAACAAATAAATAGATATTCATTAACACATAAATAGATATTTAATAGATATTCATTAACACATAAATAGATATTTAATAGATATTACATTCAATGTTTAGTTATTCTTCATCTTCGTTATCCATATCATTCACTTCATTATTCTCTTCGTCATTCTCTTCATTATTGTCATCGGATTCAAACTCTTCATCATTCTCTTCGTCATTCTGTTCATTATTGTCATCGGATTCAAACTCTTCATCATTCTCTTCATCCACATTATTTTCAACCAACAATATAGATGCATCAACTTGATGTCCCTCAACAGTTGTATCAGACAAACTTGTAATGTCTTCAGCTGCAACCACTTCATTAATTTGATCAACATCATCAACTTGATAGGCAACATCTTCTACTTGATCGCCATTTTCAATATGACCTTGCGGTTTTGTTTTTATTACAACACACCATCCTCTTTTACATGTTACAAATGAAGGATAAGGTACATAATAAACTTGCCTAACAATATTTGACATTATGAAAGGGTCATACTCTTTGTATTTCCGGTTCATTTGAATCTCAACAGTACCGTATGACTTGTCTATTTTTGTGCCTCTACTTGGATCATACCATTCACAATAAAACAAGACAACTTTATTTTCTGAATCCAAGTAATGGTATACCAACTCGTAGATATGTTTAATAACTCCATAAAAGTCGTCTTCACCGCCATCTGTAACTCCTTTTACAAATACACCGTTGTTTATGGTTTTTTTCCCTTCGGTCCATGCCTCAGTGTGAAACTTATATCCATCCGTTCACGAAGTATGTGTGCCAATCATTTGCGCATTGGATAGGACCTTCTGCAAAGTTTCTCAAATGGAGTATTTCTGGAGTTGGTGGAAACACGCTAGACAATCTTTGCTTGAACCATAAGGGAAATTGAGCATGAATGACGCCGGATGTTGACTGTACACCGGTACTATGAAAATAGGCATTGTTAAATTCCCTACAAAATATACACCATAAGTTTAATAAGTTTGGTATATAGACATTGTCAACAAAGGTAAAAAAAATTTGGGTAAACTTACTCAAGATATTGTTTAACTTCAACGCAGTTGATCAAGACATGGACATGTGCGGATTGCATTTATTTCTGGGTCAACCAATGCACACTCTTCTTTCCAGAAGGTCGACCTGGAAGACCGAATACTGATAAGGTGAATTGACTCCTCTGGTTGACATTTACCGGATTCCGTATGGTTCTAGGAGTTAACATCAAGTGATTGAAATAATGACTGCAAAAATGTGATGTTTCTCGATGCAGGTAATGTACACATATAGAACCTTCAACTCTTACTTTATTCTTCACTGATCGCTTTGAATCACCCATGATCCTTTCAAACGGATACATCCACCTATATTGAACTGGTCCACCAGGAAAAGCTTCACATGCAAGATGCACAGGTAAATGTTCCGTGGAGTCAAAGAAACCAGGCGGAAATACTTGTTCCAACTTACAAAGAATGATTACAATGTTTTGGTCCAACTTCATCATGTCTTCCACTTTTAAAGCCGACGCACAAATATCTCTAAAAACTGACTAATTACAGTTAGTGGATCAAGAACATGTTTGGGTAGCGAGCCAAATGCAATTGGTAGCAATTATTCCATAAAAATGTGACAATCGTGACTTTTCATTCTATGCAACTTCCCAGTGTTAGGGTCATCACACCTTGATAAATTCGATGAATACCCATCGGGCATTCTCAAATATTTTAGCCATCGACAAACAGCTTTAGCTTCTTGGGAAGTCAGAGTGAAACAAGCCTTGGGTTTTAATAACTTTCCATTCGATAGAGGCTTCAACTCCAACTCTCTTCTGTTACACCATTTTTCCATGTCTTGTCTGGCCTTCTCATTATCTTTTGTTTTGCCTTTCACATCCATCACTGTGTTAAATACATTATCAAAAAAATTCTTCTCAATATGCATAACATTTAGATTATGGCGCAACAAGTTATCTTTCCGATACGGGAGGTCCCAAAATATACTTCTTTTTGTCCAATTGTGCGTGACTCCGTATCCTTCAATTCGGCATGCTTTGCCAGTATCTGTAAATTTCGGTAGCTCACTAACTTGTTCCCATATAGCCCATGGTGGCAATCGAGGCGGAGGCAAATCTTTCACTCGTACATCTTTTTAAAGTTTGTCATGTTTCTTCTATATGAGTGATTTCGTGGTAAGAATCTGCGGTGACAGTCAAACCACGAGATTTTCCCACCTTTATCCAACGTGAACCCTTTGTTGTTTCCCATGCAATGCGGACAACCCATTTTGCCATGCGTACCCCAACGAGACAACATGCCATATGCTGGAAAGTCGTTGATGGTCCACATCAAGGAAGCTCGCATTGTAAAGTTTTCTTTACGTGATACATCATAAGTCCATTCTCCAATCCACAATCTCTTCAAATCATCAATTAAAGGTTGTAAATACACATCAATTCCTGCTTTTGGACTCGAAGGTCCTGGAATGACGCACGTCAAAAATATGTATGGTTTTGTCATGCACATCTCAGGAGGGAGGTTGTAAGGGGTTACAATAACTGGCCAACAAGAATACATACTTCCCGACGCTTGAACATAAGGAGTAAAACCATTTGAGCATAATCCAAGCCTGACATTTCTAGGTTCTACGGAAAAATCAGGATGTATTCGATCAAAGTGCTTCCATGCCTCGCCATCAGATGGATGCTGCATAGTGCCTGGACTTGTTTTATTTGTGTGATGCCATGCCATTTGACTTGCACTGTGCATTGAAGCAAACATTCTTTTTAACATTGGTATTATCGGAAGATAAAACATGGACTTTACCGCTACACGGTCTTGATTAGTGTTAACGGCTCTACTGCGAACTTTATATCTTGGACTCATACAAAACTTACATTCCTCCAACAATCCATCTTGAGTACCAAACTCATTGTCGTAAAACAACATACAACCATTAATGCAACAATCAATCTTTCTTACTCTTAAGCCCAACTTCGACACCAACTTCTTTGCTTCATAAAATGTTGTAGGCAAGTTGTCTTTCATTGCAGTTGAGTCCAACATAATTTTTACGAAGAATTCCAAACACTGATCATGAACATTCCAATTTGACTTGGCGGCCAACAATCTCACACACATTGATAACTTTGAGTCAGACGATCAATCAAACAACGGCGTATTCATCTCATTCAACAACTGATAAAATTTCTGCGCTTCCTCATTCGACAACTCTTCCCCACCAAAATCTGCAGGTTCATCATAGGTCACGTTCACACCAAAAGCATCTTCAACCATGTCACCAATCAGATTAAAGTTTTCCTCATATTCCATAGGCGGCCGACTACTTGAAGCATGCGAGTTGCTAGTCTCTGGTACGTTACTAGACAGTTCTTCACCGTTAAACGTCTAAACCCAATAATTTGCAATGAAACCCCTTCTATGCAAATGAGATGTTATTTCCTGTGGGTCACTAATTATTGGTCTACATTCACATTTAAGACAGGGACACCTAACTCCTCCTTCGCTTCGACATAATTCCTGAGCAAACGCCCAACTGATAAACCCTTCAACTCCTACTATAAAATTGGGTTTAAGTCCCATTCTTCCTGGAAATGTTCGATCGTACATCCAACTACGATAATACCGATAATATTCCATACTGCACATTTATACAATCATTGTCATTTTGAGTTAGTAATATTAATCAACTTAATATAATTCTTAGACGTATACTAGTTAATATTTACTATTCTTAAAAATATTAGTTAATAACAATACTACTAATATTTTTAACTACACATGTTATATTGAACATATGTTAACCATAAAATTACTATTTTTTTAACTACACATTTTAAACTACACACATTGAAAATTTTATTTAATAAAAATACTACTAATATTTTTAACTACACATGTAATATTAAAAATACTACTATTAAATATTTTTAACTACACATGTTATATTTTTAACTACACATGTTAAAAATACTACTATTAAATATTTACTATTATAAAAAATATTATTTATGATGCACGTGATTACCACGTCGCTATATTTTTTTTATTTTAAATATACATATATAATATATATTATACTTTTAATATATATTTTAATTTAAAAAAATGTATTTTCAATTCAATAACAATAACATATATTTCAATTTTAGAAATATAACATATAATCATATTATATTTTATTTTATTTTAAATATACATATACAATATATATTCTACTTTTAATATATATTTTAATTTTAAAAAAATGTATTTTTAATATAATAACAATAACATAACATATATTCTTTTTCTATTTAACATATATTCTTTTTTATTAATATTCAGTTTTTAAGAATAATATCATAAAATACATATATTTTATTTAGAAAATAAATAACAGATTTTAAAAATAAATCTAAAAATTTTTCTATTAATTTTTAAAATTCTAAAATACATATATAATAGTTTTTCTATTAATTTTTAAAAACAAATTTAACATAATATATATATATATATATATATATATATATATATATATATATATATATATATATATATATATATATATAATAGTTTTTCTATACATTATTCTAAACAGATTTTAACATTCTAAAATATAGTTTTTCTATTAATTTTTAAAAACAACATCATAAAATATATTCTGTAAATTATTAACTTAATTAAATTTAAACAACAACATATATTTAATTTATAATTTCATTTTATAATAACCTAATTAAAAAATAACCTAACAAAACTATTAAAAACTTACCTCTTCTTCAATCTACTCCTGCTTTTTCTTCTTCTCCTTCACCTTCTTCTCCTCCTTCACCTTCTTCTTTCTTCAAATTAAATGAAAAAAAAATTAAACCATTGACAACATAAAACAATATGAATATAAAACAAAATTATAAATAATACTTGGATTATACCTTGTAGTGGGATTGAAATGTGATTGAAAGTTTGGGGATTTTGGGAGAGGAGACAATTTGGGATTGATATGGGTTGCAGAGATGCAGAGAGGAAGAATGAACTTCAATTGGTTTGAAATGGTAAAGGGGAAGAAGCAAAACGCGTTTATTAATTAACTTATCAGCGACGTTACAATCACGTTGCAACCTTGCCACGTGGTTTCCACGTCGTTACACTCAAACGGTCATAATAATAATTACACACTCTGCCACATCTGTAAAAGTGGCAGAGTTATTTTCCTAAGTAAAAGGTTGCGACGTGGGGCTAACGTCACTACTAAAATTTAAAAAAAATCAAAACTCCCTCCAGCTACAACGTTAAAGTTTGTATTTTTTTTTATTTTTTACTTTTTAGTAGCGACATGACTCACACGTCGCAACTGTTTTTTAAAAAAACCAACCTCTGACACGTCTGATTATAACGTTGGATTGATTTTTTAATTATAAAAGTTTGTTGTGACGTGGGAAACACGTCGCAACTACTCACGTGGAAAACACGCCGCTAATATATGTCGCAGGAGAACATATTTCTTATAGTGGTGTGAATCTTTTTTTCTCTCTCCTACTTCTCACATTTTCATATAAAATATGTTTTCTCATATGATATGTCATATATATATATATATATATATATATATATATATATATATATATATATATATATATATATATATATATATGGGATATATTTACTCCAAGAGTAAGTGTATAAGACTTACTCCAAATTTTAGCCATTGATTTTCATTAATCTAACGGTTTTAATTGATCATTTAATTTAATTATTTTTGGAAATATTTTTCTATATAAAAAATTAATTAAAGCCGTTAGATTAATGATAATCAATGACTAATATTTGGAGTAAGTCTTATACACTTAGTCTTGGAGTAAATATATCCCTCCTTATATATTTTATAACAACCACTACACCAAAAAGGGGAATAGGCAGCGCACCTAAGACAGCGCTTTTCCAAAAAGCGCTGCTATACGTTAGCCCAAAATTATTCAATTTAAAATATATAAGAAATTGCGTAAAAGCGCTGCTACAGGATATATATACAAGAGCGCTTCTCAAAAAGCGCTGCTAAAGGCTATGTATACAAGAGTGCTTCTAAGAAAGCGTTGCTAAAGGCTATATATACAAGAGCGCTTCTCAAAAGCGCTGGTAAAGGCTAATGTTAAAAAGCGCTTTTCAAAAAGCGCTGCTATAGGATATATATGCAAGAGCGCTTTGATGAAAGCGCTACTATAGGATAGAAAAATTAAAAAAACAAAATAAGAGAATAACCCAGAAACCCTCACGCGTGTTCTTTCTGTCTCCAGTTCATCTCTTTCCAATTCACCAGAACCATCAAACCCATATCGCGCCGCCATTCATCCCCTTCCGAACGCTGTTAATCTCCATTCATCTCCTTCTCGACGCTGTTCATCGCCGTTCATCCCCTTCCCGACGCTGTTATCGATTGCTCAACCGTTCTCCCTCTGCCTCTAGTTTCCGTCTCCGCCACTGGCCACCTCCCCCCTCCGTGCGTTTTGATTCTCCGTCGTGCTCCTTCCACTCGCTCTACTCAATCTCTTCTTCGATTCACCAGGTACTTGTCTTGTATCTAATTCTTGTTCACTTGGTTGGAGGAATTCTGGTTGTTAAGAATTGATTTAAGTTGACTATTGTTGATGAACAAAATGATAATGATAATTGATTACACGAAATGTTTGTTGATGGTGATGAAATGCTTTTTGTTACTAATTGGTAGGACATAGTTTCTAATCTAACATAGAATCCCTGTACAAATATTTTTGCATTCCACGTGTTTGTGACAAATCCTCATAGAAACGACATAGGCTAGAATTCTAACATTTGGTGATACTTGTGCTATTTTATTGTTGTTTCTTGAATTGAAGATGATAAATTTTGGCATAGGTTGATGTTCCATACTAATTGGTTGAGTTGCTCTTGTTCATAATAATTGGGTTTACGCGTCGCGATTCGGTTTCGATTTATGACTTGTACATATTTGTTTAGACTTATTTGTCGGAACTAGTTTTTTTTGCGGTGACTATTTGCTCTCGACACATAATTGATGTTCGATTTAGTGCTTGAAAATGTTGATACCGTTACCGGTTAATTGGGTGCGTTTAATTTGCGAATTCCGCTTGAATCGTCATGTGTCGATATCTAGTTGTTGCACTTTAAAACGTTAGTTTCAAATCAGTTCCTAGTGGATGTCGACATATACGTCATGGCTGCCCGGAGTTCACAAATACGCTATAAATTATGAGCTTAGTCGCGTTCCGTGCATATGTGACCTTATTTTGATAATTGTTGGCTACCGGTAGAAATTTCGTATGATCACTTTGTCGACATGTCTATAATATGGTTTTTTGATTGATCTAAATGTAAGTTTTTATATGTTTTTTCACTAAGTGTTAGTTTGAGACAATTTTGGTGTGATGCTTAAGTTGTATAATTCTAATTGATAGTAATACTAACTTTCTTTACATAACATGCACTTTTGTGAACTTTGTGAATTTTTTGCAATTTCTTACCAATTGTTACATAAGTGATAGTAATGCTGATTTTTTACAATGTTGTTATGATTCTTGATGTCAATGTTATAGGGGTTACTAAACCGATTTGAAAATTTAATCTCTATAGGGGTTACTTGTGAAGAGTGAAAGTTTGATCGTTTCTGTTTATCTTAATTAAGACATGGATAAGACATGGATGAATTCAAACCGATTGTCGAAAGAGTACGAGAAAGGGGTATGAGAATTCGTTAAGTTTGTGGTTGTGCACTCCAAAGACCCGATTCGAATGGCGTGTCCTTGCATGAGTTGCTGTTATGGGGGTAAGGTTGACGGGAATCAGTTGGCATCGCATTTACTACGGTTTGGAATTGATAGAAGTTATACAATTTGGAGTTTGCATGGTGAGAAAAGTAACGGGAATGTTGAGTCGAGGTGTAATACGAAGTATGCTTCAAACGATGATTGCACAGACACATATGATTATGATCGAGTCGAAGAGATTGCAGAAGCGCTTGAAGAAGATCTTGAGGATTGTCCCAAAATATTTGAGAGGTTGGTAAGCGATGCAGAGAAACCGTTGTATGATGGTGTTGCACCCCAAAATTTGCCCACCTATTTATTGCTAACTGGCTTAAACCTTCATTTCATCTGCATACTTTCATTAGGTCATCTAACATAGATCATGCATTCATTAATCAATAAAAGGCATGGGATCGAGGCTCTTGATAATTAGGGTTTATTTCCCTACCCAAAACAAAAGGATTATAGTTTCTCATTCATCGTGATTGGGCTTGTTGACATTTATCTACTGAGGGTCTCATGTCATCTGAGACTTATGAGGTGAGTTGTAAACAAATGAGTCATGGTACCAGATTATGAGCTCAAGGATAGCATTATGTTCGAGGCACCGCTATATGTTCAATTGGCTGGTGGTTTGGTTTGAATTAAGGAATTGAACTCGGATTAAGGTTACAATGATTTGAGGATGAATTTGATTTGATGATCTAGGTACTCTTAGTATTCAAATTTCGTCCAAAAACATTTTGTTCATCAAGAATTTAATTCAAGTTAAGATCCAAGAGTGTTATTCAAAGTTCATCCAAGGTTGTCATCGGTTCAAAATGCCATGGTTCATTGTTAGTGCGATTTCAAGTTCAGATCTCATTCTTCATAGGATATGTCTGAAGGGTTATCAATTGAAGGAAATTATGTGAAAGCAAGGTGTGAGCCATAGCATGGGAAAGGAACTCGTGGGCACATTAGGATCAATGTAATTTGATTCCCATCCTTATCATCTATTATTTGTTATGGCAGATTGAGGTGGATTTAGAAAATTTAATGGGGTCAAGAGCGTGAAGTGTTCGTTCAAATATCGGCATCATCTTTTCATTCAAGTATACTCCATTCAAGATTCAGAAAAAACCAAAAGTCCATCAAATTTATACAAATCAATTCCAATCTACAAATATCATCACACCATGAAATATATTACAAAAATTCATCATAAGTTACAGGAAAAACGAAACTAATTCGGGCTCTTGATCCATCTTTACCAAACCACTTCAAACAACTTGCAGCAAGAAGAGAGCTACACCTTGCCCATAAACAAAAAACCGACCCTGCAATTGAATCAAAGAAAAACCGAACCGCATCAAAATCGGTTCACAGTAGAACAAAAGAACATCTGAATATCTGTAATCAGTATAGCAAAGAAAAAAGGTTCTAGCAGATTGATAACAGAAAATAGGGAGGAAAATTGATAACAGAAAATCGTAACAGAAAGTTCAGCAAAGTTCAAGCAAAATAAAGAAAACCGCAGCACAAAACCAATTTCGAATCAAGACCGAACCGCTGCTTGCATAACAAAACCGGTTCACAGAGAGGATTCATCAGTATGGAGTTGCAGCATAAGAAAGAGAGGATAACACAAATTAGAAGAAAAAAACACATAACAGAAGCTAACAGAATCGACCTCACCAATAACTGAATTGTAACAAACTCTTGAAGCCTTCTCTTTGGATCTCTCTCCCTTTCGTTCTTCAATCATCATCTTCATCCCACAATCTGCAGCATCAATCTTCATCTCCCTCTCTCAATTCAACCACCATAAACAACTCTTCATCGACTCTCCTTCACTCTCTGAACTCTCCATTCTCTCAGGATCTTCACTTCTTCACAGCTTCAATCTTCACCACCATTCTCGCTTCATTCATCACCATCTTCACCTCTCACTCTGCCACACCTTCTTCGCACGCCATTTCCACCTTCAATCTTACCCCAACCTTCATCTTCACACCTTCAACAATTCAAAGCTCATCCTCATCACTCCTGATTCTCCAGAAAATCATCATCATCTTCTATTTCCATTCTTCCATCCTGAAAAGAAAATAAAAAACAGAATTATCAGAGGAGGAGGAAGATTCGGTTATAACAGAAAAGACACCTTCAATATCCCCACCGTGGATTCATCAATCTTCAACCACCTTGCTGTGACCTTCGCTCCTTCATCTCCATCATCGCACCACTGAATCACCATCTCCTTCACTACAACTTCAAGAATCCACAAGCGTCAATCTTCTTTGTCGACATCGCGGTGATCTCACCCGTCTTCTTGATACTCTGCAAAAAATAGAAAATCACCGTGAGATTCAATAGCAACGTTCATCGACATCACCATTCGCACAACACCAAACGCAAAATCAGAAAAAAGACGAAGGTGAAGAAGATAAGAAAGAAAATCAGAAAAACGAGACGAGGAGTAAAGCGTACCTGAGGTATCGAAGTCGTATTCTCCAGTTTTCTCATCATCGTCGTTATTGAAGAGGCACCGGAGTTTTTTCCCCGAGGCTAGAGATTATTGAATTGGGAGTGGAAAACGGAGGGCTGAGAACGAGATCGAGAGAGGCGACGTTGATTTGTCCTGATTTGTTCACGGCGGAGATTGGGGGAAATTGGACGACGAGAGAATAGAAGAGAGATGAACGTCGGAGAAGATGAGAGAGCTACGAGATTGAGCTGAAAGAGATCGAGAGAGTGAGGCGGAGGGATCGATCGGAGACGATTCTCGTCGGAGAGGTTATCGCCGCCGTTTGCTCGCGAGGGAGGGAGAAGAAGCTCAGAGAAGCTGATTCGTCACAGGGTAATAGAGCCCTAATTCCCCATTCTATATATTTATTTTTATCTTATTTTTAGCATATGTTTTTTTAATTGAATTAATCTGAATCAGGATTTAGATAATGAACATTAATTTGATATTCGATTGATATTAATGGATACTAATTAGAAATTAGCATAAGATTAGAGTCTATTGGATCTGATTAGAAAATCTGATGATGGACTAGCTTGGGCCTCACACGAATTGGCCATACTTCACCCCCATCTGGCCCATGCTGCGCCACCTTTTGGCCTAAACAAATGCTGAACAAAAAAATATCCCTTGGGCCTCCCTGTCTGGGCCTAGCGCCCCTATTCTAACCTGCACCATATTTTCACCAATTCACCCCCTGATTACATATTTTTCTTGTTAGAATTTAGGATTTTTGACATAGTTTTGCTCTATTTCTTTAGATAATGAAAAACATGTAAAATCATAGTTTTCTCATTAGATCTTTTAGGTAATAACAATAGTTAGAATCATGATTTTTGTTTGATTTTAGTTAATAAAAGCTTTCATTAGAAACTCATAAAAATAGTAGTATATTTTTAGGTTAATGTTTGAATTGCCTCTTTTATTTCTTTTATACCATCTCCATGTTATTTTGTTGCTTAGATTTTGGGCCATATTTTGGGTCCATGTTGTTAATATCATTCATATGCTCCTTTTAGAATTGATCCCATTAGTATGTTAACATTAGGAAATAGACTTGTGAATAACAATTAGATTAGAAATAGGTTAGTTCCCCTTTTTTTCATTTTCTTTTCTTTTTCAACATTAAAAAACTTAATAAATACTGATAAGGATCATACCGTTTTTTCTTTTCGTAGTAGTAAAGAAATGATTGGGGCGTAGGCCCCGATGTATGTTCTTTCCTACTTGGCGGAAGAGAAATGATTGAGGCGTAGGCCTCGGTGTATTTCTTAACCGCTATTTAGAGAATCGATTGTGGCGTAGGCCTCGATGTGCATTCTCTAAATATTCAAAAAATGTATTTCTTAAACTGCTGTTTAGAGAAACGATTGTGGCGTAGGCCTCGATGTGCATTCTCTAAATATAAAAAAGGCTTTTTCTGGTATGATCTAAATCACAAATAAATTCCCTTAAAAAACATCCAACCAAAAACGCATAAAACATCTAATAAATGGTCAGATTTAAAATAAAGTAAGGAAGTGATGCGAAGCCTTGTAGTGGGTTTTGTCATCATGGAATTACAATAAAAGACACAAACCCAAGATTCTTTTCTTTTGCCTTGTTAGGCGCTTAAGAACAAGTTAAGTCCTTTCCAAAAGTAGGCGTATAAGTCTCCAAAGGTCGAGCATCGTGGATTGTGACCTTAACCGCTGTTCAACTAAAAAACACAAAACAAATGGAAACTATGGAGCCGAACTACGGTCGCTCTGATTCCTTTTAAGGGATACGTAGGCATTGGGTCGCGGGGCCTAAGCGAGCACACTTGTAAATAATTCCTTCTTTTCCCCGTGTTTATTTTGCATGCATTCGCATTTAGGTTTTAGACATTAGACACCCTTTAGATAGGAACAAACATAGGTGGATACCATCGAGTACGATGGGCGCGAGGGGTGCTAGCACCTTCCCCTCGCGTAACCGACTCCCGTGCCCTGTTCTCTGGTCGAAAGACCTTGTTCTTGTTCTGAGTTAGGTTCCTGGTATTCCTTTCCCTTATGGGATAAATATATTAGTGGCGACTCTGATCCATTTTTCGCGGTAGCGACAGCTGGCGACTCTGCTGGGGATGTGATAGACCTGTGCTGGTCCATTCTTAGCGAGTCGATCCTAGCCTTTGTTTGTTTCTTTTATTGGGTGTTATTTTGTTTGTTTATTTATTTACATATTGTATATATGTGCTTGCATATCATGTCTATTTTCCTGCTTGCATATCATGTTTACTTTTCGCATGCATCTGGACTATATTATGGGTCCCCGTGGGGGCCACATATTTTCTCTGTTTGCAGGTTGGGTGGGATGTTCTATGAGGTAAAAGGCCCAATACCCAGGCCAGAGTTGACACATAGGATACCTAGGATAGAGTGGATAGTCATGACGCCGATGAGATGTCAGGTCTTGTCTAGTGCGATCATGAGACCCACGCCCAGTCGAGGTCCAAATGGGGTATCATTGTTGGCATGTAGATGCAACAATGGTGGTACCTCAGGAGGACTGATAACGCTGGTTGCCATTTTGACCTACCCTGGCCTAGATTCACCCGTGAGTGGGGAGGGATATACATGACAGGTACCGTTGGTGACTATTCAGTTTTGTTGGTGACTATTGGTTCTCCTGGTATTCAAAAAGGTGTCGGACCTTTAATCTCGTGACATCTGACCTACATCAGTTATTCAAAGGATTGTACAGTGGTTACTAAGATTATATGGACCTTGATCCCATGCTTGTGCATTGCATAACATCATTACTTTATCCACTTCATTTGTGGGGGATTCTAAAGTCTATTTCTAAAAAAAAAAAAGAGGAAACAAAAAAGAAATAGAAAAATAGCAAAGATGGAAAAGTAAAAAAAAAGAAAAGATACTATATGCAAAAAAAAAAAGAGAATAAGAGAGAAATAAAAGTTGATGAAATGACTTTAGGATCCCTTAGAAATGAAACATGCATTCACACTATCATGCATTTCATGGTTCTATCAGAAGCTTATGGGGGCCCTTTTTACTCAAATTCAGACTTCAACAACAAAATTGACTTCTCACCGCTATGTGCTCAAAGGTTAATAATAGAACAACTCCGTGGGGTTTGTGACTGAGATGAGAATAGAAATGGGGATTCAAGCCATTTCTTTTAGACAAGAAGAGTTGAGACAGGTTCTTCAGAGGCTAAATGTTAATCTTACCTCATGAGAAGTTCTTATGAATCAGAAGGGCCGAAATATTGTTGAGGTTCCTATTCCTGTTAAGGAGTCTTCACATCATGAGAACAATTTGGAAATTGAAGTCTTCAAGTTTCCGATTATTGAAAAATGAAAAAAAAGTTCCACCTATTGGAGAAAAGGTTGAAAGCCATAAAAGATTGTGACTCCCTTGATTTAGACATTGTTGGATTGTGCCTAGTTCTTGATGTCAAGAGCTGTAAAGGTCATTTATTCTATCTCTGATCAGTTTGGACGTGCAAGCCAAAGTGGTAATCATCACTTGTACATATGTGGAAATTGCGTGGGGCTCCCGATTGAGGGATAAGCAAGACATTGTCTATCTTGAGTATTGCATCATTCGCATGCTCGAATCCCTTAAAGCACTACAAATTCTTGTGCAACTTCGTCAGAATATTTTTCCATGTGATAATCAAGAGGGTTCTACGAAGACATTTCTCATTCTCAAGCTTTGGCTTCATATCATGAGTCATCTCTTCCCGAAATTTTCTTCTCAGTGACATTTGACCGTCGACAGAGAAAGAAAGAATATGAGACAGAAACAATATGGGAAACGAAGTGATGTAATTTCAATGCCTTGTACTCAGTTATATCCTTGATTGTTGGTACTCCAGTTGGTGTTTTGGGCTTTCCTTACCACACGTAGCTCTCCTGAGTGTGATGATCATACTATCTTCTTCCATTTATAATGGTGATTACTATTCTAGCATCTATATTTGGGGCTCCCGACCGAGGGATAAGCAAGACATTGTCTATCTTGAGTATTGCTTCATTTGCATTGCTCGAATCCCTAAAGTAAGGCGAAAACTCACAGCTCATGTATGACTTTGCTAGAGTATTCTTCTGTGAAGTAATCTAAAGTGTATGAGAGGAACATATGATAATGCTAAGTGGCTACCATGTTGGGGCACCTAGCCATTCAACTGAAGGTGGTAGGACATTCAAAGGCAGAATTCAAGTCCTCGTTGATCTCAGAGCAATCACATTCAATCCAAGAGGTTTATGCATATACTGAAGTCTCGATGGGGTATCAAAACTGCAAAAGGCATTCGAGAGCAATAAGTCCATACGGAGTCAAGTCTCCTCAACAAGGGCATTCATTTAGTTCTTTATTGCATTCTCATTAGTAACGTTTCATTGTTTGTTTAAGCATTGCTAGCATGTAAAAATTTGTTAATTTCTGAATGAAAATCATAATACATTGTTTATGTTTGTCTTGAAGTAATACATTCATTTTCACTTTAAAAAAAAAAGAGTGTGTTTTGGCATTACGATACCAACTTTTACTAATCTCTTGCTTAGGCAACGAGCAGAGGGAGAATGATGAAAAAAATGCAAAATACCTAATTATGTGTTTTTGAATAAAACCCTGCTGATGATGTACAGGCATTGTTTCAAATCCCCAAACACCGGAGATATAAGGGAGATAGACCCTCGTTAACCCCTTTGAGCCTTGAAGTAGGAGTTTCTTTTCTGTTCAGAAAAAACCCTTAAATTTAACCCTGGGGCAGGGTAGTGTTCATTTAACTCGATCAAGTGTTCAAAACTCACAAATGGTATGCATCTAAGGATACAACAATGGTTATCCTTCAAAAGGTTGGGGAAATTTAAAACCGTGATGGTTATCCTTCACCTACCAAGAGGACAAAAGATGATGATGCCACAATGGTAATTCTTCATTAATCATGGAATGAGGCAGTCGCAATCACTTCCAACGAATCAAAGACAATGCGAGGTCACACGACTTGTTCAAGAAAGAAAAAAATATTGCAAAAAAAAAAAGAAAAGAAAAAGGATAAAGAAAAGAATATGGCAATAGAAAGAAAAAATGATGGTGAAAATAAAGCAAGGACAAAGTCGTGTGACAATAAATCAAAAGAATAAAAGGTGAGCGACTGCCATGTCCGAAAAAACCTCATTGATTCCTCAACCATCTTAAAATTCCTTGTGAGGGATGAGCACTTATATTGAGTTAATTGAACTTAGGAGTGGAGAACATCACGAAGGGGGTGGGCACCAAATAATTTTGAGCCTTAAAAATCCTTTGTTTCTGAGGACCGTGAACCAGGCCAAGTTACAACCCTTAAAAGTCCTAATTGAAGTAGGGTTTATTTCGAAGACGCACTCCATTGAGATAGCATTTAACTGACTCCCAATGAAGCGTAACATATGTCTATGATTGGTATCGTATGCTCGCTTTATCTTTCATTCACAAGAGGTGGTCACCTCATTGCATAAAAAGGTTTTAAACTTCAAGACTAGCATAAGCTTTGCATTAGAATTATCATTCTTAGAACTAACATTCTTTTGCATACAAAACATTTGCTTAAACATCAAGGAAGTTTCCATGATGAGAATCCATGAAGAGCTTGATCGTGTCAAAGTAAAAGAGACTGGAGAACTCCATAGAGTAAAAAGCAATCATTTCAGAGATTGATTATCAAAGCAAGTTGTCTGAATACTCCATTGAGCATGTGTAGTTTGATGCCCTCGTTGCTTGATCATTAAGGGACAAGTGCCTGAAGACTCCGCTGAGCCTGATCAGTTTGATATTGTTCTTGATTGATTACTCTGAGAGGAAAAGCTTTGGATGCTCTATTGAGAAAATCAGTTGATACCTTCTTTGATCGACTACCCTGAGGGGAGAAGTCTGAATACTCTATTGACCATGAGCGGTGGATACTCTCTTTGATTAAGTACCCTGAGGGGGAAAGTTTGAACGCTCCGTTGAGCATGGTGAAGTTTCTTCCACAGTTTGTTTGACTTTAAAAGAAGTAAACTTGAGGGTTATGATAAGATGCACACAATCAGGGGCAATCAAATCGAGGTTTGACATCTCAAATTCAATCAATATGGGTCAATCAAGTCGAGGAATCTCTCTCTTGATTTCAACCAATTTGAAGAAGTGACGTCGAGGAATCTCTCAAGCTCACTCAATCTGGGGCATTCACGTCGAGATTTGACAAATCTCTCGAGGATCCATTGATCATGAAAGGAATATGTCAAACGTTTGAATAGGCTGGGGTAAAATTATCTCAAGTAATTGTGGTGTGAGGATCCTTTCGAGGAAAATGTCTTCGTAAACCAAATCTCTTCGTAAGTCAGGAAGCCTGGGGCACAATCTTTTGGGAACCATCATTCACTTGTAAAGTGCAGTTGACCATCACGGAGTTGATAAGTATCACAATGCTTTTCCCCAGCAAGTCACTCTCTCCCCAGGCATAGGAGTTTATTTCTCCTGAGAATTCATTCTCTCCCCAAGTATAGGAGTTTATTTCTCCTTGGAGTTGTTCCACTCATCCCATAAAGAGTTCCTTATCAAGGTTTCTCATCCCTAACATGGTAAATTGAGGGAATCTCCTCAAGTTAAAAATTCTCCGAGCTATGGCACATGGTGAGAAGTCAGAAGTCATTCTTCAAGTCAACAATCAGAAGTATAGCCTGCAAGTTAAAGTCCAATGTCTATTGGCACCCCCACAGAGCTCTTAACACTAAGGGGAATCTCCCTAGTGTTTACCTCTCCTGAGGTCAGAAACGAAGCTCGATCAACAAGTCAGCAAAATATTCTCTAAAGGGCCCTCATTATCTCTACATATAGTAATCATTGCATTCACCTTGCATCTACAAAAAAAAGCGTAGCATTTCCATGAATATGGAGCATTACGCCATGGAAAAAGTCAAACATGCATCAATGCATAAGCCAAGTTTGTATGTGCTCCGAAGGCACAAAGTAATATATCCCAAGAAGAAGTCTCACTTTCTCCCTCTAGTGTGGATTGGATACAAAGTCTTTCTTCGTCAAGATCATTGTCACTTTGGTTATATCCCGTTTGCAGAGCTCAATCGTTTGGATAACCCATACTTTGTGTGTGGCAATTCGAATGATTGCCACTCTTGAAGAGTTACACCCCGCCTTTTGGCCTGTGGGATTCAGTCAAGTCCAATGGTTATTAGCATCACCTTCAAATTGAGTGTTCATCAACATCCCCAATAGAATCTAGTCATTGCCAGTCTTCTTCAGTCAAGTCCAATAATTATTGGCATCTCTTTCCTTAAAGTCCCACGGTCATGGGCATCCTTCAAATTCTGGTTGTTACCAGTGAAAGTTCTATGGTTATAGGCGTCCTTTGGGTGAGTCTAGTTGTTACTAGCCTTTTCCATAAATTCCTGTTGTTACAGGCATATTTCGGTTAGGTCTAATTGTTATTGGTCCTTTCCTTCAAAGTCTGGTTGTTACCAGCAAAAGTCCTGTTGTCACAGTCATCTTTGGTCAGTTCTAGTTGTTACTAGTCTGTTCCTTTAAAGTCCTGTTGTTACAGGCATCCCTTGGTCGAGTCTAGTGGTTACTAGCCTTTTCCTCAAAGTCCTGTGGTTACAGGCATCCTTCGGTTAGGTCTGATTGTTATTGGTCCTTTCCTTCAAATTCTGGTTGTTACTGGTAAAAGTCCTGTTGTTACAGGCATCCTCAGGTCAGTTCTAGTTGTTACTAGTCTGTTCCTTTAAAGTCCTGTTGTTACAGGCATCCTTTGGTCAGTTCTAGTTGTTACTAGTCTGTTCCTTTAAAGTCCTGTTGTTACAGGCATCTTTCGGTCAGGTCTGATTGTTATTGGTCCTTTCCCTCAAAGTCTGGTTGTTACCAGCAAAAGTCTAGTGGTTACTAGCCTTTTCCTTAAAGTCCTGTGGTTACGGGCATCCTTCGGTCAGGTCTGATTGGTATTAGTCCTTTCCTTTCAAGTCTGATTGTTATCGGCAAGTCCAATGATTATTGGCATACCCTTTCAAATCCAGAGTCACCCTTCGGCTGTGTCTCTTTTTGAAGACTAACTAAGGTTAGCAAAATCAGGATCGGTTTCCCCTTCGGCTGGTTACATCCTTTAGCGAGTCACCCTTCGGCTGTGTCTCTTTTTGAAGACTAACTAAGGTTAGCAAAATCAGGATCGGTTTCCCCTTCGGCTGGTTACATCCTTTAGCGAGTCACCCTTCGGCTGTGTCTCTTTTTGAAGACTAACTAAGGTTAGCAAAATCAGGATCGGTTTCCCCTTCGGCTGGTTACATCCTTTATCGAGTCACCCTTCGGCTGTGTCTCTTTTTGAAGTCTAACTAAGGTTAGCAAAATCAGGATCGGTTTCCCCTTCGGCTGGTTACATCCTTTATCGAGTCACCCTTCGGCTGTGTCTCTTTTTAAAGTCTAACTGAGGTTAGCAAATAGGATCGGTTTCCCCTTCGGCTGGTTACATCCTTTATAGAGTCACCCTTCGGCTGTGTCTCTTTTTAAAGTCTAACTGAGGTTAGCAGATAGGATCGGTTTCCCCTTCGGCTGGTTACATCCTTTATCGAGTCACCCGTAGATTGCGTCTCTTTTTGAAGTCTAACTGAGGTTAGCAAAATAGGATCGGTTTCCCCTTCGGCTGGTTACATCCTTTACCAAGTCGCCTTTCGGTTGTGCCTCTCTTTGAAGTCTAACTGAGGTTAGCAATTAGGATCGGATTCCCCTTCGGCTGGTTTCATCCTTTGTCAAGTCACGCTTAGATTGCGTCTCTTTTTGAAGTCTAACTGAGGTTAGCAACCTGTTTAAGGTCCACCTTCGGCTGGTATCCTTTGATAATACTCATCACTCTTTGTTGTACCATAGAATGCAAATTTTGATGGTACTTTCGGGTATTCAATCCACTTATACCTCTCATGTCCAGAACTTGTATTGTTCGTACATTCGGGTTTAAGAAGATTGAATAGGGGCAGCTGTTGCACCCCAAAATTTGCCCACCTATTTATTGCTAACTGGCTTAAACCTTCATTTCATCTGCATACTTTCATTAGGTCATCTAACATAGATCATGCATTCATTAATCAATAAAAGGCATGGGATCGAGGCTCTTGATAATTAGGGTTTATTTCCCTACCCAAAACAAAAGGATTATAGTTTCTCATTCATCGTGATTGGGCTTGTTGACATTTATCTACTGAGGGTCTCATGTCATCTGAGACTTATGAGGTGAGTTGTAAACAAATGAGTCATGGTACCAGATTATGAGCTCAAGGATAGCATTATGTTCGAGGCACCGCTATATGTTCAATTGGCTGGTGGTTTGGTTTGAATTAAGGAATTGAACTCGGATTAAGGTTACAATGATTTGAGGATGAATTTGATTTGATGATCTAGGTACTCTTAGTATTCAAATTTCGTCCAAAAACATTTTGTTCATCAAGAATTTAATTCAAGTTAAGATCCAAGAGTGTTATTCAAAGTTCATCCAAGGTTGTCATCGGTTCAAAATGCCATGGTTCATTGTTAGTGCGATTTCAAGTTCAGATCTCATTCTTCATAGGATATGTCTGAAGGGTTATCAATTGAAGGAAATTATGTGAAAGCAAGGTGTGAGCCATAGCATGGGAAAGGAACTCGTGGGCACATTAGGATCAATGTAATTTGATTCCCATCCTTATCATCTATTATTTGTTATGGCAGATTGAGGTGGATTTAGAAAATTTAATGGGGTCAAGAGCGTGAAGTGTTCGTTCAAATATCGGCATCATCTTTTCATTCAAGTATACTCCATTCAAGATTCAGAAAAAACCAAAAGTCCATCAAATTTATACAAATCAATTCCAATCTACAAATATCATCACACCATGAAATATATTACAAAAATTCATCATAAGTTACAGGAAAAACGAAACTAATTCGGGCTCTTGATCCATCTTTACCAAACCACTTCAAACAACTTGCAGCAAGAAGAGAGCTACACCTTGCCCATAAACAAAAAACCGACCCTGCAATTGAATCAAAGAAAAACCGAACCGCATCAAAATCGGTTCACAGTAGAACAAAAGAACATCTGAATATCTGTAATCAGTATAGCAAAGAAAAAAGGTTCTAGCAGATTGATAACAGAAAATAGGGAGGAAAATTGATAACAGAAAATCGTAACAGAAAGTTCAGCAAAGTTCAAGCAAAATAAAGAAAACCGCAGCACAAAACCAATTTCGAATCAAGACCGAACCGCTGCTTGCATAACAAAACCGGTTCACAGAGAGGATTCATCAGTATGGAGTTGCAGCATAAGAAAGAGAGGATAACACAAATTAGAAGAAAAAAACACATAACAGAAGCTAACAGAATCGACCTCACCAATAACTGAATTGTAACAAACTCTTGAAGCCTTCTCTTTGGATCTCTCTCCCTTTCGTTCTTCAATCATCATCTTCATCCCACAATCTGCAGCATCAATCTTCATCTCCCTCTCTCAATTCAACCACCATAAACAACTCTTCATCGACTCTCCTTCACTCTCTGAACTCTCCATTCTCTCAGGATCTTCACTTCTTCACAGCTTCAATCTTCACCACCATTCTCGCTTCATTCATCACCATCTTCACCTCTCACTCTGCCACACCTTCTTCGCACGCCATTTCCACCTTCAATCTTACCCCAACCTTCATCTTCACACCTTCAACAATTCAAAGCTCATCCTCATCACTCCTGATTCTCCAGAAAATCATCATCATCTTCTATTTCCATTCTTCCATCCTGAAAAGAAAATAAAAAACAGAATTATCAGAGGAGGAGGAAGATTCGGTTATAACAGAAAAGACACCTTCAATATCCCCACCGTGGATTCATCAATCTTCAACCACCTTGCTGTGACCTTCGCTCCTTCATCTCCATCATCGCACCACTGAATCACCATCTCCTTCACTACAACTTCAAGAATCCACAAGCGTCAATCTTCTTTGTCGACATCGCGGTGATCTCACCCGTCTTCTTGATACTCTGCAAAAAATAGAAAATCACCGTGAGATTCAATAGCAACGTTCATCGACATCACCATTCGCACAACACCAAACGCAAAATCAGAAAAAAGACGAAGGTGAAGAAGATAAGAAAGAAAATCAGAAAAACGAGACGAGGAGTAAAGCGTACCTGAGGTATCGAAGTCGTATTCTCCAGTTTTCTCATCATCGTCGTTATTGAAGAGGCACCGGAGTTTTTTCCCCGAGGCTAGAGATTATTGAATTGGGAGTGGAAAACGGAGGGCTGAGAACGAGATCGAGAGAGGCGACGTTGATTTGTCCTGATTTGTTCACGGCGGAGATTGGGGGAAATTGGACGACGAGAGAATAGAAGAGAGATGAACGTCGGAGAAGATGAGAGAGCTACGAGATTGAGCTGAAAGAGATCGAGAGAGTGAGGCGGAGGGATCGATCGGAGACGATTCTCGTCGGAGAGGTTATCGCCGCCGTTTGCTCGCGAGGGAGGGAGAAGAAGCTCAGAGAAGCTGATTCGTCACAGGGTAATAGAGCCCTAATTCCCCATTCTATATATTTATTTTTATCTTATTTTTAGCATATGTTTTTTTAATTGAATTAATCTGAATCAGGATTTAGATAATGAACATTAATTTGATATTCGATTGATATTAATGGATACTAATTAGAAATTAGCATAAGATTAGAGTCTATTGGATCTGATTAGAAAATCTGATGATGGACTAGCTTGGGCCTCACACGAATTGGCCATACTTCACCCCCATCTGGCCCATGCTGCGCCACCTTTTGGCCTAAACAAATGCTGAACAAAAAAATATCCCTTGGGCCTCCCTGTCTGGGCCTAGCGCCCCTATTCTAACCTGCACCATATTTTCACCAATTCACCCCCTGATTACATATTTTTCTTGTTAGAATTTAGGATTTTTGACATAGTTTTGCTCTATTTCTTTAGATAATGAAAAACATGTAAAATCATAGTTTTCTCATTAGATCTTTTAGGTAATAACAATAGTTAGAATCATGATTTTTGTTTGATTTTAGTTAATAAAAGCTTTCATTAGAAACTCATAAAAATAGTAGTATATTTTTAGGTTAATGTTTGAATTGCCTCTTTTATTTCTTTTATACCATCTCCATGTTATTTTGTTGCTTAGATTTTGGGCCATATTTTGGGTCCATGTTGTTAATATCATTCATATGCTCCTTTTAGAATTGATCCCATTAGTATGTTAACATTAGGAAATAGACTTGTGAATAACAATTAGATTAGAAATAGGTTAGTTCCCCTTTTTTTCATTTTCTTTTCTTTTTCAACATTAAAAAACTTAATAAATACTGATAAGGATCATACCGTTTTTTCTTTTCGTAGTAGTAAAGAAATGATTGGGGCGTAGGCCCCGATGTATGTTCTTTCCTACTTGGCGGAAGAGAAATGATTGAGGCGTAGGCCTCGGTGTATTTCTTAACCGCTATTTAGAGAATCGATTGTGGCGTAGGCCTCGATGTGCATTCTCTAAATATTCAAAAAATGTATTTCTTAAACTGCTGTTTAGAGAAACGATTGTGGCGTAGGCCTCGATGTGCATTCTCTAAATATAAAAAAGGCTTTTTCTGGTATGATCTAAATCACAAATAAATTCCCTTAAAAAACATCCAACCAAAAACGCATAAAACATCTAATAAATGGTCAGATTTAAAATAAAGTAAGGAAGTGATGCGAAGCCTTGTAGTGGGTTTTGTCATCATGGAATTACAATAAAAGACACAAACCCAAGATTCTTTTCTTTTGCCTTGTTAGGCGCTTAAGAACAAGTTAAGTCCTTTCCAAAAGTAGGCGTATAAGTCTCCAAAGGTCGAGCATCGTGGATTGTGACCTTAACCGCTGTTCAACTAAAAAACACAAAACAAATGGAAACTATGGAGCCGAACTACGGTCGCTCTGATTCCTTTTAAGGGATACGTAGGCATTGGGTCGCGGGGCCTAAGCGAGCACACTTGTAAATAATTCCTTCTTTTCCCCGTGTTTATTTTGCATGCATTCGCATTTAGGTTTTAGACATTAGACACCCTTTAGATAGGAACAAACATAGGTGGATACCATCGAGTACGATGGGCGCGAGGGGTGCTAGCACCTTCCCCTCGCGTAACCGACTCCCGTGCCCTGTTCTCTGGTCGAAAGACCTTGTTCTTGTTCTGAGTTAGGTTCCTGGTATTCCTTTCCCTTATGGGATAAATATATTAGTGGCGACTCTGATCCATTTTTCGCGGTAGCGACAGATGGTTGTTCAAAATTCACAAGATTGTCTGTGGTGTTAAAGTTGTACAACTTAAAGGCGGACAATGGATGGTCGGATAAAAGTTTCACAGAGTTATTAGCCCTTATGAAAGATATGCTACCAGAGGATAATGTTCTTCCCAATCGAACGTATGAAGCCAAAAAGATGTTGTCCTCTATTGGCATGAGCTATGATAAGATACATGCATGTCCAAACGATACATGCTACCAGAGGATAATGTTCTTCCCGAGGTAATTATAAATTTTTTTCCTTACAAATTGTTCTATTTTATTAATGATAATGACTCTATATTTACTATTGGTTTAGGGCATTTCATCTTGCCAACTATACTTATCGTCACCGAATTATCGCCTAGTTGGCAAGGGAAAAGTGCACAACACTTTGGGAGATTTACTTCACCATAGACCGCTCCCGGATGGACACCTGAAAGTATCAGTTGATGTTGTATTAGATCATGATGCGGTGCTACCGGTACCTGACATGGTCTCAGAGACAACATTGCTGCGAGATGCAATAAGGTCAATTCTGCACCGTTACGTTAATTATTTTTTACATTTTAATTTTAGACTGCTCCTACAAAACCCGCAATTAAGCGTAAAGGGATTTTACAGGAGGAGGAGTCTGTTGCATCACTAAAAGAGGTATATTTAAAGTGTTAATATATAATCTGAATCTAAAACTGCATGATTTTATATTTTACCTAACTTATATGATTTTTAGGCATCTGCTCGGGGGTCACAACAAGTGACGCAGCAAGTTCGTAGCGTACCACCAAGGGTCCTCCGAAGGCAGCGGCAAAAAAAGGTGGTGCTTTTGTGCCACGATACCGGACGACGCTCGGAACACTTGTTGATATGTCTGATTTGAATAATGGTGCTTTCCGTGAAATCAATATGGATGAAGGTATCTTTGGTATTGAATTCCTGTCAAAT
Organism: Vicia villosa; assembly: GCF_029867415.1. Taxonomy (NCBI): domain Eukaryota; kingdom Viridiplantae; phylum Streptophyta; class Magnoliopsida; order Fabales; family Fabaceae; genus Vicia; species Vicia villosa. The sequence goes on along the minus strand of NW_026705802.1, from coordinate 8,983 downwards.
ATTGCACTAGATGAAATGCAAGAGATTTTTACGCATGACCAACTAGGCGTCGGTAATATTCACTCATACATCCGGTAATATTCACTCATCCGATATATTATTTAATTAGTCAAACAATTTATTTACACATTTCAATGAAAATAATCTAATGTTTATTATGTTTTTATTTAAGGTTGTTATATGACAAAGTGTTGCGCAGGACTGCATTGTCAAACAGATTCCGTTTCGTGTCTTCCGCCCATTGCAGCGGAATGACAATTACTACGGAACCGGAATCAGTTAGACAGCGCTTAGTCGATAGATTCCTGTCCACCGGCAATACAGAAAGTCTGATTTTTTGGCCGTATAATACCCGACCAGTAGGGTTAGTTTCTCATTCTTGGTTCATCTAATCTTTGTTTCTTTTGCGTAGCAAAATTTTCATATAAACTATTGTTTTAATTTATAGAGCACACTGGTTGTTGCTTGCTATAAACCCTATAAGAGAAGTGGTATATTTTCTGAATTCGGTAGATGGTGAGTGGACCAATTATCCGACTATGAAGTCAATGGTTGATACGTAAGTGGGATCGTTCTAAATATTCGTGTATATTTATATATTTAATTATTTGTGAGATTGATGTAAACATATGCTTTTATATTTTTGTTAGATCAATACAAGTGTTCCGAAGTCAAAGAGACGCACAGGTATCCCGGACTAAATCAAACAACATTACTTGGATCAAAGTGGAGGTACATTAATTTTCACAATTTTGCTTATAATATTTATGCTACTTGATAAAACAAGACAACTATAAAATCTTATTTGTTTTTCTATATAGTGTCCGATACAGCGAAACAGTTCAGATTGCGGATACTATGTTTTGAGGTTTATGAAAGAAATCATTCAAACAAATTAATTATAGATTCCAATCACGGTATGGATTTATAACTTAAGATAATTTCTTATAATTTATTACATTTAACTAAATCATTCATATTATGTTTTTGTTATGTAGTACTTTGATGACTTCTATGTTGCTTCTTACACGAGACTTAAGTTGGAAGAAATCAAAGAGGAATTGTGTCAATTTTATATTCAGCAACTATTCATATAGGTGTGAATACATTATTGTGTGAACAGTTTTATGACTACATTATTTTGATAATGACTTTGTGTTTGAGTTTCTTTGGTGGATGTTGGTTCATTTTGCTTAATATTAGTTGATGATGATGACGTTGTTATATGAATCATGTTTGTTTTTGTTGTTGTTAACTGGTGTTGATAGTTTGATTTGAAACTGGATTGATGACACATTACATTGGTGGATTGATGACACATTACATTGGTGGATTGATGACACATTACAATATTGGTGGATTGATTTGAAACTGATAATTTGTTTCATGTTTGTTTTTGTTGTTGTTGAGCCTTTAATTGACCGTGTTGTTCTGTTCATACTTTGCAGGACCAGGCCGGGAAACGATCAAACTTTTGAAGTATAATATTATAGTACTCTAGGTGGTTACTAACTTTGTTCATACTGTTGCCAATATTTGAAGTATAATATTGTTGATGTTACTGATTTAGTTTGTTTGACATGAGTTAGTTACATGTGACACTTTCTGTATATATATATATATATATATATATATATATATATATATATATATATATATATATATATATATATATATATATATATACATATATATCATAATTTACATGATTTAGTTTGTTTGACCGGAACTATAATGATGTATATATATAATTTTGGATATTATAATGGTATTATATTAGTATATATATATATATATATATATATATATATATATATATATATATATATATATATATATATATATATATATATATATATATATATATATATATATATATATATATATATATATATATATATATATATTGTCCTACCTATGGTTGAAAATATATCGTCGAAAATATATTACAGGTCGAAAATATTACAGGTTCAAAATATATTACAGGTCGAAAATATTACAGGTTGCACTTTAAAATACCTCATTTAGCAACAACAGCGCTTTTAAAAAAACGCTCTTAAAGGGCCACCTACTCGCTTTATTACTAAAAGCGCTGCCTAAGATTAAAAAAAACATAAAAAATAAAAAAAATAAAAACGCAACCTACGAAAGCGCTTTTGGAAAAGCGCTGTTATAGGGGGGCTACGAGAGCGCTTTTTCCAAAAAAAGCGCTCTGATAGGGGGGCTACCAGAGCGCTTTTCTAGAAAAAACGCTCTTATAGGGGGCTACCAGAGCGCTTTTCTGGAAAAAGTGCTGCTTTTGGAGGGATACGAGAGCGCTTTTCTGGAGAAAGCGCTCTTATAGGGGGGCTATGAGAGCGCTTTTGGAGTTTCAAAAGCGCTGTCGTTACCTACGGCGGTGCTGGCTTTGGCGGCGCTTTAGTAGCTCAAAATAAGCGCTTTTAAAGCCCTTATTCGCTGTAGTGAACCATTTAATTTATATTTAATGATTGAGATTAAAAGATATTTTTAAAATTTAATTAATAATTTCTCTTTTATCTTAATGACAGATGATTTAGTGAAAATAACAATTTAACCTCAATTTAAGATACAGATCTATATTAAAATGGTTTACAAAGAACTATGGTTAAAAAGAGTTGTTATATCTAATAACACAAATGTTCCCTATAAGAATTCAATTGCAACGCTTTTCATATGAATACCAAAATTTTGTCAAAATCGCAATTTTTTAAAAAAGTTGTATTTCAAAAATGATTTTTATGAAAATCTATTTGAAATAACTTCAAAATTAAGTGATTTTTCAAAAAAAAAAATCATAAATAAACGAAATACCTAAAATCACATTTTAAGAATAACTATTCAAACAAAATTTTCATTTGAAACTTTTATAAAAAATTTCTTTGTAAAAAAAATTTCACAAAATTATGTAACACTATAAAAATCATTTTTAAAAAAAGTCAAAACAAACTGGTCCTAAAACAGCCGTTCTCCCTAAGGTGTTGCCGCTTGGTAAAATCCATTGCGAAAGGACAAAAACAACGTCTTAATTCAGTACGGCTTGAAAGCATTCTCATGAATAACGGGAACGGCAATGGCTTTTTAGGATTTCAGAACGGTTTTGAGTTGCCTTAGAATATGGTTTTATTGTAGTAAGACTGATATATGATAATAATAAGAGGCTTACTATTCTTATATTTATACATACCCCATGTCGCTACACCGTATATATAACAACAAAGTAATAGGTTTGGCACATATATTAAGGTAAGATAAATTATAAATAATTAAAAAATAGATTTTAGGTACATTAATACAGTGTAAGTGTTAGAGTTAGTAGGGGTGGCAAAACGGACCGCCCGCCCCGCCCGCCGTCTGCCCCGCCTTATGCCCGCCAAAAAACAAGCGGGGCGGGCATGCCCGCCAAGTAAAATGGGCATCAAAATCATGCCCGCCCCGCCAAGATGGCGGGCGGCGGGCTTACCCGCCTATTTTTATTTATATTTTTTTAATAGATTAATATGTTTTTTTTACCTTTTAATTAAACTTTTCACTTATTTTTTAAAACAATTTTTTATAAAAGTAATTTTTTAGAAAATTTACTCTAAAAAATATTACATATATTTATAAATAAATGTATAAAATAAACCATTAAGAATTGCAATTACTAGAATTAACTAAAAAAAGAGTGAGTTTTGGAGGAGGAGCGGGTTTTGGCGAGCGGCGGGCTTTAGCGGGACGGGTATGGCGGGCGGCGGGTTTTGGCGGGGAGGGCTTTGGCGAGCGGCGAGCGTAAAATCCCAACCCAACCCGCCAATTTTTGACGGGTGCGCGGGCGGCCCGGCGGGCCCCGGCCTGTTTTGCCACCCCTAAGAGTTAGTGTCAAAATATCTTTCCTCTAATAATAATAATAATACTTTTTTCTAGTCATTTTATTTATATTTCTTTTAATTATATGTGAATTAATTAATTGATTAAGTTATTCCGGAATGAAATGCATCAAAGACAACGAAAAGCCAATATATGAATGCTCTCTATGGGATACTTACTAGGAATATATGAATGTCAACCACCAATCAAAATTTTTATGCTTATATCAATAACAACAAAAACAAATCGCATCATAGACAATTGAGTATATTGCTAGTATGGTGGAGTAGCTTTTTATTTGTCAAAATTAAAAGAAAATACAAAGCACTGTCTCTATTATAGACACACTGAAATAGTCAAGTTCATGAAGAATAAATTCTAAACTACAGATCCATAAAGTAACCTTATCTAAAATTTGGTGAATCAAACTCTCAACATATCATTACAGAATAATATATGCGAATCATGCATGTTGTTTGCTGTCAAAATTTTACAATAATGGTGGGATGCATGAGAATCAATCAATATTAAAAAAAATTATTTGTTTATTTTTTAATATAAATAGACATTCATTCTTTGTTGTTATAATAAAAATCATAGCATGACATTAAAGGGATATAGGAGAAGGTTTTCAGTAACCCTCAAAGGCTTCCATGGCATGTACACACAATGATGTGGAAATCGTGGGGTCCTGTTGACGGGTTACTGAAAGCTTTGATCCTTAAATATGGCTTGCACTCATAATCTATAAGTTTGCTAAACGTATGATTTTCTTATTAATTTACTCATGTATGTTTTTTATGATTTTTTTTTTGTGTTAACAGTTTTCTATGGTTTTGATTTCATTATTATTTTTGTTTTTCTTTTATGTACTGCTTCTTATTTTATGAGAGATCTAAAAAGATAAAAGAGTAACAGGTACTAGAGAAAACTGAAAACAATAACATCATTTTTGTAAATGGGAATTTAAACAATTCTATAATAGAACTCAATAAGTTTACCGCATCTTATAGAATAATGGGTTAAATGGCTTTCACCCCTGCAATAGTAGCGATATTTGATTTACCCTCTTTTAAAAAAAATTGTTTTACCCCTGTAATATTAAAATTGTAAGTCTTTTGCCCCCTAAGAGGGAAAAATACCCCCTGTAAAATATTTTTTTTGATTTACCACCCTCGTTTTTACACGCTTAGGAGGAGCCCAAATATTACAAGGGGGTAAAACAATTTTTTTTTTTAAAAAGGGGTAAATCAAATCTCGCTACTATTGCAGGGGGTGAAAGCCATTTAACCCTAGAATAATATAGCATAAGATCCAACTAATTCCACTTTTCTGTTTACGTATAATCACTGAGTGCACCAGTTGTTAATTCATTTAGTTGTGATTGATGCTGGACTTAGTAAGAGAACCACAATTCAATTCCCTCATATTGCGATTGGAAGGAAACTGAAACCAAAGTTTCGTGCAAAACATTTTTATGAGAACCGCTGATATCTATAGCGATTTGAAGCTTTTTTCTTTCTAATGCTACTTAGCTCATTCATTATGGTATTAAAGCGGTTGTACTCCTTCAAATTACTTCTAGTCCTTCAAATTTAGAAAATAGACAGTCTTGTGTATGTTCAAATGATATTCTAGTTAGTAATAGTCATAGCTTAGCTGTCAACTCAATTAGTTTCTCAAAAATCTGATTCAAAAGCGCGTGTTAAATTTTATGTTGAAGTTGAATAACTTGCTTTATGTGTATCTAAATTTTCTAGAAGTCTAATATTTGTATCTAAATTTTCTAAAGATAACAAAATTTACTTTAAATTTCATTCTAACGAGTGCTATGTTAAATCACAAGCATCTACTTTGGGGTTGCATGAAGGGTTACTTGATAATAGTGGATGGTACTGCTTTAACAATCTAGCTTTAGAATCCACAAATAATCTCATATGTAATAATAAGTTTACAAACTTATGTCCTGTTGTAAATAACACTATTGTTAGATTTGATAATGCAGTTCAGTTCCAAATAGTGTTGCCATTTGGCACTCTAGGTCAGAGCATACGAATTCTAGAGCCCTTAGTAGTAACCTTGACTTGTGTAATTTACATTTGAGTAGTAAGAACTCTACTGATTTTGCAATTCTTATTGTCTTAACAAATTGATAAGTGCTGAATTGTAGTTATTTTTATATATAATTTTGCGGCACTTATCTTCTCTTTTTTCTCAATTTATACGCGTTTCAGTGTATATTACATAAATACATATACTGTGTTTAATCGAGTTTTTGATTCATTTATGTACCGTTTGATAGTTTTCTATTTATGTCGGTATTGATGCGTATTTGGAGCATGAGCAATAAAGTGTCGAAGACATTGCTTCAAACGCGCAATTTTAAGCAACTCATCAACGGATAAGGTTCAAAATCAAAGAATAAAAAAACATCAATTTGGTTGATATTTTTTCATTGTTAGAAAGAGCATTGAATAAGCTTTCCAACGCTTCGAATTGGGCGCAAATCGGAGTTACGGTTCTCAAGTTATGGTCGAAATAGTGCATAATTTTCCGTTGTTTCGACTGGTGTAGTTTGTTCGGCAAATCCATGTCCGGCCCACGAATCTGGAAGGACATAAATACGTTAAAAGGGGCAAAAATCACATTTTTGGTGATGGATTGGGTATTTTTTTAGTTCCAACACCATCGACATCATTTTTTGGTAGATTGAGGCTTAGAAACAACATTGGAGCTTGTATATGGATGATCCGGAGTGGATTTCTCATTGATCGGCGTTGACAAACTAGGAGATTTGTGGTTCATTTCTCTTCTTCTTTATGCATTTCTCTTTTGTTGGGTTTTGTATATGTATTTACTTTGAACTTATGTATATTTTTTGCCCATTACGTTATATAAAATCTGCTTTACAAATCTGTGTTGATTGTTGTCTTAAATTTTTGCTCTGTGCTCGGGGTTTGGGTTGTTATAGACATATACTGCTCGAATCCTTATCTAGGATGATTATCTGTTAGTTTCTGGATTCTAGAGATAGATGTAGAACTAACAATCTTCATGGGTGTCGAAGCTTAATGCTTCCGTGTTGGTTGTGTCGGTTGAGAGATCATCGATACAATTGATATGGATGTCTGTTGTGTTGTTGAGGTTGGCTGAGAGATCGTCGCCGACATAATATATTATTTCTCTCTACTTTGGGTTAGAAATGACTTAGGGTGTGAGCGATGCTTGATGATATTGATGAGTATTGTAGGTTAAATATAACTGGTCGATAAGTTTAAGTTTGTGAGAAGTAGATTATATGCAATGTCTGATAAGTCTCTTCTCTTTGAAAAATGAATTCTTTTTGTGTTGATAGTTACTTTTCCGTTTTAATGCTTTAACTATTCAATCCAAACTCATAGCTTTGGAAACTGTTAAACGGCAGTTTAATGCACTGATCCCTGTGGAGACGATAAATTTCCCAGATAAATATTTCCAAAACTTTTATTGCTAGCCGCTTTACCGCTTCAACAAAAATCACATAGATTCCATGCACCTTTATCTTAAAATAAATACATGTGTTCCTTTGAACTAATTCATTCTCACTTGTGTGGATCTGTTAGCTGAAGATTTCGTTGAACAAATATATGTGCTTCGAAGGAGTGCATAATCGAAGGCAAGGTGGTTACTGATGACCATCTCTGAGAAGTATAAAATGGCTACTGATGGCCATGTTTCGATAGCAGGAAATGTCTAAGTTTTTTATGAAGGTGATGGCTACTGAAAGCTATTGGAAGGATATATCCTCGAAGACTTAGACAAAATTTATAAATTTACTTAAGTATTATTATTTAGCGTGTTTGTTAGTAAGTGTTTATTAGCATACTGCCACGCGTCGAAGATGGACTCAGGCGGGAAGATTTGAAATTCGAAGATAGTCACGTAACTGCTTATTCACAGATGTCATCGCTGGAAGTTCTTATGAGAAACGTGGCAGCAGATTAGCGTAGGGCCGTTATGGTCGAAACTAGTATAAATAGGAGTTTTCATGATAGAATTCCGTGTGTTCATTTTGTACAAATCACTCACATATTTACTCAAGTATCAAGCGTTAACGAGAACGAGTTCGCTGAGAAAATGTACGTATGACACCACCATCTTAATACATGAGTATTATCTTTTATTGCTTTTCGTCTTCGAATATCTTTAAATTCTTGCATTCTATTTACTTCTTATCATTTACATTACTGTATCTTTAACTTTCATGTTATTTACTTTCATGTTATTTACTTTCATGTTATTTATCTTCATGTTACTTACTTTCAAGATCTTTAACAGTTTTATGTTTTAAGATTCTTTTTAACAGAATTGCATGTTATGTTATATGCGTTGTCTACATTTTAAAGTCATAATCACATATAATCAAGTCATCACTAAAAAGTGTATGTTTTTAATCGAATAACATTTGTCGAAGACAACGAATCATGAACATGGTTCTAAAGAATATTGATAACAATCTAATTGACTATGTGTCCTAGGATCAATCTAGTCGATCCTGCGAGTAACCAAATCATATTTATTATAGTTTGGAGGACTAGCGGTTGTTTACCGGAAATCACCGTAAACAAATTGGCACACCTGGTGGGACCGTGTCAAGCGGATTGTTTTAATCAATTGCTTTGTTTTGTCTAGACAATATCAAGACCTTGTATGAACCTTAGGAACGGTAAATTAACAAACAGTGCACAACCGGTTCCCAAACGAAGGTACAACAAGAAAATGGCTGTTACAGCCAGTGCAGGGGGTAATCAAGATCCCTCACAAGGCACAGGATCAGGAGCGGCAAATTCGAATTCCACTCAAGGAACAAGGGATACAACGGGTCCAAATGGATCGAGACCTGCAGATAATTCCCAGTCGGTGCCTGAGAATAATACAGGACTTTCAGGGACTTTGCCAGTTTCAGTGTCAACAGCTGCACCTTCGACCACGAGTGCAGATGAAGTATTACCGTTTCCCTCAACAAATGCTGCGAATAACTTGTCTAGTCAAGGCACGAATTCAACTTTCGAATGGAGGCCAAATTCTTCATTCGGGATGCCATTTCCTTTTGGATCAGGCGTACGAGGGGCCGGAC